>NC_136811.1:39816284-39824536 GCF_951216825.1 Electrona antarctica
GTGTGTGTGTGTGTGTGTGTGTGTGTGTGTGTGTGTGTGTGTGTGTGTGTGTGTGTGTGTGTGTGCATATAAATCAATGTCTCTGTGAGTCACAGGAGGGAGGCCTAGCATGCAAAGCACACAAACTACCAGCGAGAGATGCTGTGTACACACAAAGCATGACCTCACACAAGCATGTGCACACACACACACACACACACACACACACACACACACACACACACGCACACGCACACACACGCACACGCACACAAACTCCTTGTCTTGAGACACCAGTTCACACGAGTTTCTTTTGAACACAGGAATAGGATTGCTTACGCAAGAAGAATTGGTCGCAGCCCATTTGCAGTTTTTGATACATGTCAAACGTGGTTTGTATCACACAGGAGTAAGATTGCCTTTCTGCTTGCTTCCGCATTACACTAGGCTTGCTATTTCAGCTCTTCGCCTTGTTCTCTAATGTGCTGAAAAAGTCTTCCCTGAAAGCGAAGGTTTATCCTTTGATCCGAACCTTAGAGGATAATTCTTACCACCCAAATAAAATAAACTTGTCGACAATTTAATTAAAAATGTCCTCTCTCTCCCTCCCTCTCTCTCTGCCCTCGCTGTCTGCTGGTACACCATGTAACTTCATTCCTGGCCTCCTTATTGCTGTGATTTGCCTCTTCTTTGTAGGTTTTTAATGATTGAGAACCACAACTTGGCAAGCGGCAGGCTTTTTCATAATTATCTGTCTCTCTTCCGACAGTATATGTGGCCTGGTGCTGGCATGCATCATAGACTGCATGTTTCAGCAACTGATTTAGTCTCAAAGGTTCCTGACACGGAGGCCTGCTATCTCTGCCATGCAACTTGCAGCTAAATGTGTAAATGCCAAAGGTAAACCCCGGTAAACAAATCCTCGGCTGCATGCAGAAGAGTTACGGAGCTTGGCCCCCGGATTTTCATTCTCAAACGGCATTCCTCGGCCACCCTGGCTCCACCGCAACTTTTATGGATCCATTACTCACAGGCGGAGGGAGGATCCGTGGCGCACCGTTTAGCACAGGTGATGCATTTTACTGTAATTATCTGCCTAATCGGCCTCCAGTCTTCAATACGATCCACAACTCGCCTTGTTTATCCGGCTTCATGCCGTGTAACCTTCGGACTATTTATTCTTCAAGAACAGTTCAAAGCTGTGCTGAGGTTATGTCCATTTCACTGCCCTGATGTTTAGAAGTGAGACTCCGTGAGTAAGCCCACCCTCTTCTATATTTGGATGACCTTGTGACTTTTTACAGTAGCCACCACGTGTCCCGCAGTATCCCGTTCACAGTTTCAAGTGTCTATCTGATTGCCCCGTTTTCCTGGAGAGACAACTTATGTGTGACTAGTCGACAAGGGGAGCTCTGTCTGTAGTGTACCAGACAAAGACGGAAGAGAGGGCAGTTTTCGGCTAATGTCTCACTCGACCATTTGTTTAATAGTCCATTAGTCAAACTTTACGTAAATCCAATCAGGGCCGCCGCTAATGTAGAAACACTTTATGGGCCGCCACCTCATCTCTGTCCTATTACTATTCCACAGTGGAGTGCAGAGCGTGATTATCATAATGGTGATCTACACCGTCCTTACGTGTCGCCGTCTCGCAGAACCACTGGCATTTCACCAAGTTTTCATGCTATTTTTCTTTTTGCATTCAAATGCTGAGAGAAGGAATGCCAAGGACATCGACTGCATGCCCCTCACGGCAGAGAGAGAGAGAGAGAGAGAGAGAGTTTCCTGGCATTTCAAGCTCATGTCAATCAATCCCATCGCTCCGGTCTCTTTCCCATCTGATTGGCTGCTCTCCCTGGAGTGACGCGTGGCGGTGAACCACCTCCTTCCTCCCTCCTCCTCCTCCTCCTCGATGTGACCTGCTTTGTCCCCTGAGCCAGCAGCTTTTACGGCGGGCCGATCTCTCCCGCTGTATATTTGTCTTTGCTGTTGAAAGCGTGAAATCGGTAAACATTGATCTCCCTCCCCTTTACATCGTTGCCACGGTTTCCGCCGTACACGGCACTATGTGCCCTTTGTTACGGGGGGGGGCACTCTCATGTTTGAAGCACCTCGGCAATTGAATTGTAGAGAGGGAGACGTACGCACGCACGCACACACCACACACACACACACACACACACACACACACACAGAGGGGAGGGAGGGAAAGGGATGCATGCCTGACAGAGGGAGAGATTGAAGAAATAAAGTCAAGAGCATGAGTACTAAAGGGGAACAGAAGGAACATTCCATGCCAGTGGTGACGCCGTCTCCATGACTCTCCGTGAGAGTAAACGTTTAAACCCCTCCAAAGCGTTTGGCCCAGGGCCCTGTTTAACACCTGTCTCTGTGCCTCCCGTGGGGTCTGTCATATAGCGCTAGCGGGACCAGAACACCCCCACCGCCTGCCCACCCTTCAAGTCCTCAGTAATGCCAGTAACCGCTGTGATTAGCCCCACTCAGGTGCCCCCTTTTGCCTGAGCGACAGGCCCTCTTCACCAGGTGAGCGGGTCTTGATTGGGCAAGGCGAGCTGATTGAGGCGAGACACACAAAAAAAGCTAAAAGAAATACAGGGGGCCAAGTGCAGCAGATTGAAGAGCTGGAAAGTGCTGTTCTTCACCAAGGCGAGGGCCCTAATTCCATCTGGAAGGCTTGATGAGAGAGAGAGAGGCGAGAGGTCTGGTTAGGTAATGAGGTACTCTCCATGGAAGAGAGGGAGTCTTGTCCAGGTGAGAATGCCACCATGGCATATAGGCACGGAGGTGCCAGCCTATAGTCTCCCCCTGCTTTGCTGAAGGCTGGGCTGATGAGGAGTGACCGGGCTTAATGCAGGCCACCAACTCACTGATTGGGTCAGGGAAACACAGAGAGAGAAACAGTGTGTGTGTGAGAGAGAGAAAGAGAGAGAGAGAGAGAGAGAGAGACAATACAAAGCAGGCACCAGGGAGAGTGAGAGATGCCTGGCTGTAATAGTATATGAAGACGACCCGAGAGAGGAAGGAAAGAGAGAGAGAGATGGGGGCAGGGGCGGGGGGGGGGGTGCGGTGGGAGCGTCACAGACCAGTGAAGCATGGAGAGGAACGGGAGCAGAGGAGAAAGTTGGGGTGTGTGTGTGTGTGTGTGTGTGTGTGTGTGTGTGTGTGTGTGTGTGTGTGTGTGTGTGTGTGTGTGTGTGTGTGTGTGTGTGTGTGTGTGTGTGTGTGTGTGTGTGCACGCGCGCGTGATGGAGGGATGATGTTGGAGTCAGACGGACGTGTGAATTATTGCAGGATTTCATCTCGAAAATGGAAGGGTGGGGAGGGGGAGAGAGAGAGAGAGAGAGAGAGAGAGAGAGAGAGAGAGAGAGAGAGAGAGAGAGAGAGAGAGACAGAGAGAGAGAGACCGAGAGAGAGAGAGAGAGAGAGAGAGACAGAGACAGAGACAGACTCCTGATGCGACCTCGGGAAGGATTAGGATGCACAGAAGAGTGGAATGTGAGGAATAAGGGAGAGATTAAGAAGGCGCGACCACGGCAGAAAAGTACAGGTCGATGAAGTGAAAAGGAGTCAGTGAAAAGAGAGATAGACAGAGAGAGAGAGATGGATGGTGATACACAGCGATAAAGACAGGCAGTGGGGCTTGGCACTGTGTAGGTGACTACACCAGGTAGACAAGGTGTCTTGATCGATGGGGTCATCGTACACACACACACACACACACGCACACGCATACACACGCACGCTCTCTCTTTCTTTCTCGCGGTACATGCACTACACTATACACTAACTATACATGCTCACTTTACACGCACACAAACGAGCCCGTATTGAGATTCTTGTCCAGCAGTTCATGGCCAGTTATACAGTGTCAGCAGCACATTCCTCGGTTTGGGAGAATTAAGCACGCACGCACGCACGCATGCACGCATGCACACACACACGCACGCACGTACGCACCACGCACGCACGCACGCACGCACACACGCACACACGTACACCACAGTGCATACACCCACACCCAATCACATGCTGTACAACAACTTTGGACACCTATTGAACTGACTGACATTGAACATGTTCCTTTTCATGTTAATTGTTACTAGTAGGCCAGGTTGGCTGGTACTGTAAAATACCCATTCAAAGCTTATGTCTCTCTCTCTCTCTCTCTCTCTCTCTCTCTCCTCTCTCTCTCTCTCTCTCTCTCTCTCTCTCTCTGTTGGGAAATCAAAACGCGGGCACCCTGAAGGCCGATGCAACACAATCCATAAAGAGGTCTCTGCTGAGTTCTCCATCTTTTAAAAAGGCTGGGCTGATGCCTGACGATGAGGGGAGGGAGGGGGGGAGCAACATCGTTCAGATGAAAAATCATTTGAACGCACGTTGATCAAGAGCGAAATATTGATTGTGACGACGGTCCTTCTTCCCGGCTGTTGATCACGTTAATCGAAGGTGATGCTCGCCTGTTTCGTGAAGTGCATGTTTGAAGTCTTTGAGGGGAGGGGGGGGGGGGGGATTCTGTACATTTATAGGATGCAGATTATACTGTAGCTACAGGCAACATATCGTTGCTGTCGGGCAGATAGCTTGTATCTCATCCCTACTTCATCATGCGTGTCGCACAGAGGTAGTGAAAATAACAGATCTACAAGCTCAACGCAGTCGTCTGATCTTGTAGATCAGCATTTTCACTATTTAAAATGTTATTAAACAATTATAAATCAGGAATGGTTTTGGTTTCCACCTGACAGCAACGACACAAGACACAAACCGCAAGCAGACACAAAAGATAATTGTCTCCCTTTGTTTATTTGTCTATATGTACTTTGAAGAACGTGCCAGATCAGCCCCATCTGATGATTGAGAGATATCAGCGACTTGCCAGTAGCTCTAGATCAAAAGCAAATAGAAGATTGCCCAACTCCATATTGGAGAGACGCCAGACCATTGTTGACACACTCACAAAATAGCGAACTGGTTTGGTTTCACTCATGCGCTGCCTCTTTCAGCAGCGCAGTGATTTACACTTAGTTGAGTGCCGGTGTCGCACAGCGAAAATAGCAGATTTTCCTACTCTCACCTCGCGGCATGATCGACACATTGTGAACTGCCACACAACTAAGTATACAACAAGCATAATGGTTACAGTGTCTATTTTTGTCAGGACTGAGATCCTTACAGAACAGTATTGACCTTCAGGTTGAAAATCGAACACAATCCAACTCTCATTCTCTTTCACTATCTATTTAATTCCCCTCTTGAACATTGTTCATACAAAAAAGAAAACATCTTTCATTTTCCTGCAACCCAAACCCATCCCTGTGCTCTCTCACTGTGTCTCTCTGCATCTCTCTCTCTCTTTCATTCCCCTCCTCCGGTGTTTCTCACTCTCACCGTCTTTAGACATGGTCTTAACATCAGGAGTAGCAAGCTTTGATCCACTTCATTAGTGGCCCGTAAACAACCATTAATTAGAGGCAATTAATTAGGCGGCACATGAAAACAATCCTCGAAAAGTTAGACGCTCTCAAAGACCTCCGAGCCCTTGTGCTGAGAGAGAGAGAGAGAGAGAGATAGATAGAGATAATATATTGAGAAAAAAGTGGCCATGGACAAAAGCGAACGAGAGAAAGAATGGGCAAAAGAAAAGAGGAGGGGGAAAGCCTGCGGCCATGCTTAATGTGCTAGGATGAGATTTACCGCGATGATTTGCTGGGCTCTATTGAGATTCATAAGGTCATCAATTCACAAGCTGCTTTTAGTGGATGGGAAAACAAAAGTGAGGCTACCCTGTCGCCTGCGCCAACAGAGGGAGAGAGAGAGAGGGGTGGAAGAAAAAGAAAGGGAAGCCTGCTGGCCAAATTGGATGGGCACGCTGATAGTGTTCTGCGGGGGATCGCTGGATTTGCATGGTGAGCTCAGTTTAGAATGTGGCGCGCGGTGGCGACCTTGAGGACTGGCTCTGTGCTTTCTTCTTTCCTTGCCAGTGTGTCCCGGCGGGGGTGTGTGTGTGTGTGTGTGTGTGTGTGTGTGTGGAGGGGGGGGGGGGGGGGGGGGGGAGTTAGGGGTGTAGGCTATGCCACCGTCCCTCAGGTAAAGGTTGTGAAAACAACTCTCTGAGTACATCATTGGGCAGAGCAAAAATGCATGCATAACTTTATTAGAGACCGCAGATGAACCCTGTCTGTATCCCATCCATAAACTATCTCTCTCTCTCCTACTCTCTGTTCCTCATTTGTGGCCGGCCGAGGGCTGGCGGAGAGGAGCTGCCTAACTAAGTGGCTGTGATACTGAGTGGGTTTGACATGGGCCTTGGGGCGCTCTGGGCGCAGGCGAGGAGAAGCCACACTTCATGGCAAAAACCTGCCCGCTCGGCTCTGCCGAGGTGATGGGAGGGAACGGGGCACAAAGCAGGCCGCCAAGGCCTGGCGGGTACGTGACCCGGTCGCAGCCAAAATGGAATTTATGTTGTGAGCCTCCTCCAGATATGGCTCTACCTCAGTGGGTCTTCTCGTCTCCTCGAGTTAGAGGGCTATAAATTGGACACACGTCGGCAGCTCTATGCGATCTAGTCTCGACTTCATACTAATATAAACTGCAACGTTTCTTGTAAGGGGTGGACGGGTGGGCATAAAAGCAATGTAAGACAGATTTCTTTGCATTATATATGGGATTTTTGCCCCAAATCCCAAGATGGCTTCTGTGTCTCTCTCTCACTCTCTCACTCACACACACACACACACACACACACACACACACGTCACACACACACACACACACACACACACACACACACACATGCAACTTACTCAGCACACAGGAGATTGCGGAGACCTTTTAGAATTTGCAATGTTATTTACCGGCAGTGCGTTCATGCTCTGATTTCTCTGAGCTTTTCAAATGTCACGTTCCCTCTCTGGCCAGGTTTTGATGAGCTTCCCCAGGATATTAATTTAAGGCAAATTGGAGGAACACACCTGGCATGTGTTAGAGACGCACGCACGCACGCACGCACGCACGCAACGCACGCACGCAACATAGAGAGTCTTTTAAACTTCCTCTGTATAGCGCAGCAGGCCTGTGTGTCTTCTTTTGTGCCCCAAACCCGTTTTTCACTTTTGATCTCTTTACTTGTTGGCCTTTCCCCTTCTTTGATGTCAGCCATTATTTTCATTTTCATTTTCTCTCTCTCTCTCTCTCTCTCTCTCTCTCTCTCTCATGCGCTTCGTTCTAGTCTGTATGCCACTTAACCCCTGGCTCTTTGTCTCTCCCCCACCCCCACCACCACCCACACCCCCCCAGAGTGAAGCTGCAGTGATTACATGCTGTCTCTGTATATGCTGCTCACCATGGACACCAGAAAAGCTTTTTATTACCCTCTTACTATTGGTAAAAAAAATAGAAAAGCTCCAACTCCATCCATCTCCTCCATCTCCTCTCCTCTTAAACACTAAACAATAGCCTTGCCCACTCTACGTGCAGTGCTGCTGACATGTCCCCACACACTCACAGCTCACAATACCGGTCCGAGTGAGGTCGGGGAGAGCAAGAAAGATGCAGCGAGTGCGAGGCAAAGAACATAGAGTCATAGACCAACGATGTCCATTGGTAAGCAAAGCAAAGTTCTTTGTTTACCCAGGGTGAATGGACTAAGCTCAAGATGCTTGTTTACAGCCAGACCCTGCTCATAGAACATTTCATGGTAGGGGTTCAATGCCTTGCTCAAGGGCACTTCAGCGGTGGTAATTTTAACGTGCCGGTCCGGGGATTCGAACTGGCGACCTTCCAATAACAAGACCGCTCCGCAAACCGTTCGGCCACCACTGCCGTAAGGATATTGCAAAAATAATATAACCTTGAAAAAACGTGATACTGATAAATAGGAACTTAAATTATACTATGTTAAGCTCCATGTTCCATTGATCCAAGCCGGAACACAATCGATTGACTGATCATTAAAACAAACGTGCTCTGAAAATCCACACGGCCCACCCAGTTGACCACTTAACACGACAGCCGAATGGCTGCCGTGTTAAGTGGTCACATCGGTGCGCCGAGAGCACTTTCGAGACTTTCAATTTGGCCCCCGATCCAGTACAAGGTTGGGAACCAAAGGGGGTAACATACAGAATGAAGGAAATGCAGTAGTGAGAGAGAGATGATGCAACACAGATCTTCGCAGGGAGGGGACTTTGTTTTTTAGACACCTGCACAGCGTGCTGCATGCATGCTTGCCGATGGATGGTTTTGATAGC
>NC_136811.1:39824736-39829736 GCF_951216825.1 Electrona antarctica
TCCAGCGAGAAAACATCGGCGGGCATATTTTATGGCTTTTTCCTCGCGGATATGAAATATGCCCTCGCGTCACAAAGTCATTCTCCGCGCTGCCGAGTGACAGCGTCAGCGCATGAAGTCGTTAGCGTTCATTCTGATAGATTTAATCTCGTATGGGGGTGAGCGGCCCCCCGGGGTCAACGTGTAGAGTCGAGCGGGACATAGCGGTGGGTATATGACGAGAGCGGACATACAGTACTATAGGGAGACAGAAGGAAATAAAGGGGGGGATAATAAGACGAAGGAAGAAAGACAAACGTCAAAGTTGAGCACAGAGAAAAGAGGCAGAGACCAAACAACAGCATTAACAAGGAGGAGAAATACTGAACGAGAGAGAGAGAGAGAGAGAGAGAGAGAGAGAGAGAGAGAGAGAGAGAGAGAGAGAGAGAGATGAGAGAGAGAGACGAGAGAGAGACGAGAGAGAGAGAGAGAGAGAGAGAGAGAGAGAGAGAGAGAGAGAGAGAGAGAAGCCCAGGATATAGAACACAACAAAGGAAATGGAGCACGGAACAATAAAGAAGAGAGTAGTGCGTATGCGGAGAGAGTGAGTCACTACGAAGAAGGGAGAGAAGGAGAGATGGATCACACACTCCATTCTTATTGTCTGTGACTGTCTTATTGTGTGTGACTCTGTGTGCGTGCGTGCGTGCGTGCGTGCATGCGTGCGTGCGTGCGTGCGATGCGTGCGTGCGTGCGTGCGTGCGTGCGTGCGTGCGTGCGTGTGATAGCATAATGCACAGGCATCTGCATAACTTGTACACAATGTGGCATGCATAATGCCATCACACACATGCACATACTGTATGTGCATGTGTGTGTTGGCATTATGCATGCCACATTGTGTACAAGCACGTCGTTACAGCATACTGTATAGCACTGATCATTATTATGTTTGGGGGGTCCCGGCCTGAAAAGGTTGCTATGGTTACTAACTTACTATATGTGAAAACTGTGTGTTCGAGTTTAGATTGCAATTTGACTGCCGTTGTTTTTCACTAACCTTTGAGATTCACTAGGCCGCGATCATCGTTCCGTTTCATGAAAATGGTGTGATTGTAATAGTGTTCCAAAATCTTCCGCGGTCACGAAAACAACAGCAACGGGGAACGGTGAAGCACGGCGCAGCCATTACGAGCCATAGACTTTACAATTGCGCCTCAATTTCCCAGAAGCCCTAGCAAGCCAGTGTGACTTATCTTTTTCGGTCACGTCATCCGAACCAGAGCCATCTAATAGAAGAGTTGCGATATCGACAACCGAGCGCTCGAGCGCTGTTCATGCAGCCTGGAGAGGGACAAGCTGGAGTTTGAAATACATTGTTTTCAACGAGGGCGGCGCAAATAAGAGCAATTTTAGGCATGCATGTGTGCAACATGCCAACTGTAGTATTGCACAGTAACAACAAAAGTCTCTGTAATGTTTATGTTGTACGATTACTACAAAACAATCTAAAATAAAGGGATTTAAGATCTAAAGGGATTTAAGATCATTAAAGCGAGGCTGTTGCCTGCAGGGTCCAATGCACTTCTGCCTACTTCCGGTCCAGGACTTGTCCCTATTTGTTGTCCCCATTCTCAATAGAAGTGAACAGAGTTTGCATAACGCGTCACCTGTCCCACTCTGTCCGTGTAACTCGTGAATGGGAGGGAAAGTGTTAATAGATAGAGAGAGAGGGGGGGGGGGGGGGGGGGGTCAACACTTACATTTACATTTTTGGCATTTTAGCAGATTTCAGCTCTTATCCGTCCGTCCGACATGCAGCAGAATATCAGCATAAACTCCTACATTATATCGACGTTGCATGCATTAGTATACAACAGCGAGCAGAGCAGAGGTCAAACTCCCAGCGGTCTCACCAATAAATAAGACTGATTTCCCTCCGTCCTGACAATGATCACGCATTGAGAAGAGAAGTGCCTTGTGGGAAATAAGAATCTTTCTCTCTCTCCTTCTCTCTCTTAGGAGACAGAGACATAGAGACGGCATCCGTTCCGCCATGTGAATAGATTAATTAAAGATCTTTATCGTTCATTGTACACAGAGAGAGAGAGAGAGAGAGAGAGAGAGAGACAGAGAGACAGAGAGATAGAGAGACACACACAAACAGAGAGAGTAACAGAGAGTGAGAGAGAGTGATTGGGGAAGGGAATGAGAGAGGTAAATGTGCTCTAGGAATGAATAGATTGGCCAAAGTTAGAGGGAGATGGGGGAGAGATGGAGAGACAGGGAGGTAGGGATAGACAGATTAGAAAGAAGGAGATAGGCAGACACCACAGGGCGAGATAGATGGCGCGATAGGGATGAGGGACCGAAATGGCCCAGCGACGCAGGGTGGGGAGGGAAGTGGTGGTGGTTGGGGGGGGGGGGGGGGGTGGGGGTCTGATGGAGACTGGAGAGGAATGACGGACACGGGACGGGAGGAACGAACGAGCAAACGGAGAAAGCAAACATAATGATGGCAGGACGGAAGCAAGATGGACAGGTCGGACAAATAATGTGGAGATGGAGGTGTGTATAGGGAAGGAGGGAGGGAGAGAGAGAGAGAGAGAGAGAGAGAGAGGGAGAGAGAGAGAGAGAGAGGCCGAGGGGCAGAGGAGGCGAGGTCACAGGGGTCTGATAAAGTTATGGTATTTTTACCCCCTTGGCCATGATGAAGCGAATGAGCACCGGGTGAGGTGCAGCGTAGAACGGAAGCTGTTATTAATGTTGGATGGGGAGACTGGGGGGAGGCAGGGGGGATAGGGGGCTCTAAAAAAGGAACGCCGGGTTGCTGAGGGAGGGCTCTCTCTCTCTCTCTCTCTCTCTCTCTCTCTCTCCTTGCTTCATGTGTGACACCCTGAGCTATTCCAGTTAGATAAATGTTGCACTTGCTTGCTGCTTCGCACTGCACCATGTAGCATATGTTGACTTCAAGTACACACTTTTGTTTGACGTTTTAGCTGCTTATGTGCCTATGTACCAAGTAGAGCTATATGCCATTCCATTACACCGTGGCAAAAAGCAATTTCCTCCAGCCCTGTTCATGCGGAAAATATTCTGTTCTAGCGCGTATTGTAACCCTAACATTAATATATTTAAACATATTCTATTCTCTTTCATTGTATTCAGCTCTGTTCTTTTCTATATAAAGCTCGCTAGCGTAGCTGTACTCCGTATGTAACAGGTAGCCAACAATTACACTACACTAATTTGCATGGCCACTTTGTTTACCTGTGGTAATTCTCTTCGTATTATGTTAAATAAAGCGGTATTCTACTATGAATGTGCATTCAGGTTAAGGTTCTTCATAAACACAACATATCACTACTGCAATTATACCCACCACATTATACCCAGATATTACTCCACCAGCACAGATGGTGGTAGTGTTTTCTGACGTTATGTTGTGTTTATGTGTTTAATGTGCTTTAAGCTCATACCGCCTGGCTTTGTAGCCAGAGGATTTAAATGCAGGCTTGTGAGATGGAAGCGACGTGCTAATTCGAATAAAGAGAATGAAATGTTATTTCACAGCCCAGAGCCCATTGACCAGTCGACAATGCTGGGGTCAACTGGCTTACATATAGTAATCTGCGTTTCGTGTTAAAGGAGAGACGTGTCTGTCACAGAAGTTAGTGTAAGTGTAACACTGTATTTCACTCAAATAAGTGAAATATATAATAAGTAAGTAAGTAAGTAAGTAAGTAAGTAAGTAGGCCTCAGTAAGTAAATACATGTGATTTATACTACACTTCTCACAGAGAGAACTCACAAAGTGCTTTACATACAATAAAGTATGCTTGCCCATCTGCAAGCTAAAGATTTGGACATTTTGATAAGATTCAATCACCTACAATGGCATGCCCAAAAAGCAGACGCCAGGTTCAAAGTGGTTAACACCTCCAGAAGTGATAAATCTGACATTTAAGAAAAGCCTTCTGGAATGACTCCTAATCTGACCGTCCCTGCCGGCTTA
This sequence comes from Electrona antarctica, assembly GCF_951216825.1. Lineage (NCBI taxonomy): Eukaryota > Metazoa > Chordata > Actinopteri > Myctophiformes > Myctophidae > Electrona > Electrona antarctica. The sequence goes on from NC_136811.1 coordinate 39,828,731, forward strand.
AAACGCTCCGTCCATCAAAGACCAGGAAGCAGAAACTACAAAACATTAAAAGTTGTATTATTACCACTTCTTCATCTCTCAGTCTCAGAGGCAGACAGACATACTGTCTCTGCCACAGCAGCGGCTTAGAAGATATAGAAACACCTGTGCTTTGAGTGTCCATGCATAGCTCCTGCCGGATTGTCGCTCAGTGCTTTTAGCCCCCCGTCGCCCTATGATTCTGTGTGCTTTGGATTCACGTTATATAAGGACTCCTTGGCCCAGGGTACATCATCTGAATCATGGCAGTAATTGGAATGGTGGTTGGAAAAATACGAGTCATTATAGTATTAACTTAATGGACTGGTTGGGTGATGATATGTTGGTGGGGGTATGTTTTGATCTTCCAACTCCAGACACGACTCTATTCACTATTCACTCCCTGGCTGGCTGTATCGTCCCTGTCGCTTACTTTGGCTTTTATTATCTTTCTCCTTTACCTCTATAGCTACAGCCGGAGAAGCTTTTCCTCCCTGCTTCCCTTCCCTTATTTTCTTTCTCTTTTTAGCCTCACTTGAAGTGAGCTTCTAAAAAATACCAATGCTAGTCCATCCAACGGTATGTCAGTACAACACTTTGGTCTCATACGAGATCTCTCAAAAGCATCTCAGTGGATTGTCGTGGAATGTACTGTGTGCACTGCCATGCTCCTTCGAGGACGAACTGTTAACTGAGACTTTGGTGTTCCCAAATAACAGATCTGCCATGGATCTTGCTGAGTGCAGGCAAACAATTTACAATTTAGATGCTCTAATCCAGAGCAAACATCTGCAAAAGCAGAAGGCCTGCACACTCCAGATTATGAAAGTCTTTTGGTGCAGGGCTCAATAATGTAATAGAAAGAAGTAGCCAGCACACAATACATTTTCACGTTTTAGACCTTCCTCAGCAAGTCGTTTTTACCAGATAGGCCTTCGTCAGCATCAGGTCGTTCGTTGCTTGTCCATGATAGGTGAATACACCATGT
>NC_136811.1:39834736-39847236 GCF_951216825.1 Electrona antarctica
AGTGACATTTCAGCTTTGTCCCACGGCACTGGCCAGTGAGCTCTGGGCATATTCAGTACAATGCCAATTCAGGACACTGGTGGATGAATTGCAACGGCTGCCTGGAATAAATGGCCATTGTGAAGCACGTGCCATGAGGCTGAATGGCCACAGCACTGCGCTGTGGCCTTCTGTGTGCTCCTGCTTGGTGCTTAGAACACTGGTTCTCAACCAGTGGTCCGAGGACCACCGGTGGTCCTCGAGGGGGTTCCAGGAGGTCCCAAGCTAAATGATGCAGGGTTGGTAGCCAAATGGACCCTTATATGTCGTTAACTATGCTCTCAAGAGTTAAATTGTTGTTGAACACAATTACAGATTGTATTATTGTTATAATGTTTGACCTCATATGGCACCACATCGATACAGCATGGAAGTGTGGACAAAATCCTATCCAATGATAACAACATATTTTTGGGCCTGAGAGGCTAAATCGAATTAAATGGTGGTCTGTGGCTCAAATGGTGGTCTGTGGTTCAAATGGTGGTCTGTGGCTCAAATGCCGGAGAAATAATTGACGTTGACATGACAAAGTTTGAAAGACCGTAAATCATTTTGGTTTGTTTAGCAGAGTTCAACCTATACGGTATTTACAGTATGCCACGTATTTACTGTTGAGACCTCCGTGTAGGTCATGTGATGAAGTCCACAAGATGGTCACATATTTCAGCAGGTCACCAATTTCACCGTAACACCGCCTTGCTGGAGTGACCGAGGGTGAGTGAGTGAGTGGCCGAGATTTGGGGTATTGGAATTTGGCTAAAATCTCTTGAAACCAACTTGTGTTTACAACGGATGTTGCGTATGTGACTGTGTGACTGTGTGACTGTTTGACGGTGTGACTGTGTGACTGTTTGACTGTGTGACTGTGTGCGTGCGTAGTGAGCATTTTGAGATCAATCAGGGACATTCCACCACAGATGCATGTTTTTGTGGGATTTTGTGGGTCCCATTACAGTAAATTAGCCACATTAAATGGGACACTGACCTTTTCCCCCCCTAAGCAAACTCAGCCGTGGCTCAAACTACTATTGTATCAGCATATACTAGAATGAAAACCTGTAATGGATAGGGATGAAATCATGCCCTTTTCAGTTAGACACACACGCACGCAAAAACGCGCACACACACACACACACACACACACACACACACACACACACACACACACACACACACACACACACACACACACCACAGCACAGCACAGCACAGCAGTCTGCAGCAGGAGGCGAAGTCTTGTACTTCAATCAGCCAATTAACCTGGAGCAGGGTAGAACAAAACAGTTGGCATTTGCCAATAGGCTCGCAACCTTCTGAAAGATAATTACTCTTACAGAGAGAAACTCGCGCTCATGCACGTCCACAACCATTTACGCAAGCACACACACATACACGCACGCACACGCACGCACACACACACCACCAGCATAGCATCCATCACACGTCATGTCGGAGACAATGGAGGCTATACTTCTAGCATAATCAATTATTTATCCTTGTCCATGCATGAGCAATTTCCATGCATGAGAAATCTTAAAATGCAGGCAAAGTGTGCTTGTGCGCATGCATGTGCACACACACACACACACACACACACACTATACATAATGGCCTACACACACTATCAATCCACAAAGAGGCTTGTTGAAGTTGACAGAGGCACATAGATGATATGAATGTCATGAATTTAGGAACAGCAGTACCCCCGAGGGCATCGCAGTACCCCCGAGGGCATCGCAGTACCCCCGAGGGCATCGCAGTACCCCCGAGGGCATCGCAACACTGTAACACTCCACAAGAGAGAACGCCCACGCGAGAGAACGCCCACGCACGCACGCACGCACGCACGCACGCACGCACGCACGCACGCACGCACGCACGCACGCACGCACGCACGCACGCACACACGCACACACACACACACACACACACACACACACACACACACACACAGGCAGGCAAAAACCTTGTTTCTACATATGTCGATAAAAATAATAAATAAATAAAATACTTCACGTATACAAGTGTCAAGCAAAAGAAGCAGAAGCTCTGTGAGCTTGTTGATCTGCTATTTGCACATGTGAAACATTTTCAAAGTGAAAGTCTGTGGGTTTTATACTGTACATATTTAACCACTAGAACAAGTTGGAAATACATGCATCACCCAGATATTATGTCTGTGTCCCTTTTATGGCCATATATGGAGTTCTGTGTCAGGCTGCAGGCATGCCCAAATATGGAGTCTATGCAGACGTCAGAATGATGTCAGAACAAGCCAGCTCCATATGGACTCTGGGCAGGGGCCCTGTCCAGAGCCCGGGAAGAGGCCTTTTTGGGGCGCTTCTGGACAACCGTGGGTCCGACCGACTCGACAACGGGCACTGCACCCCCTGTGGTGGTGTGGAACGCGTGTGTCGAATTTGAAGTCGGTTCTTACGTACACACCCACACACACACACACACACAGAGACTTGGTGCATTTATAGTTAAATGAAAGTATTAAAAACATGGGTTCTTTTTCCCCCCCATTTTACAATTTACAATTTACAATTTAGGCATTTAGCAGACGCTCTTAATCCAGAGCGATTTACATTAAGCAAGAACAAAAAGCATGGGAATACATCACATATGTAAAATGCATTTATCGCGAAACATGCGTAAGCTAAGAACGTGACTAGAACATATCTATATAATGACACTATACATATAAACTATAACTAGAACATATCTATATAATGACACTATACATATAAACTATACATATATGCTATACTATGCTGTACATATATACTATGAAGTGCTATGACTACATACAATGCACTTATTGTGCTGTCTACATGACATGCTATAAGTCTGTTTCAAATGCTATATAAGTCTAAGAAGTGCTGTCTAAGGGGGGTAGGGTAAGTGCTATGGGCCATGATGGAGTCTGAAAAGGTGGGTTTTCAGACTACGGCGGAAGATCGGGAGTGATGCTGCAGTTCTGATTGCAACGGGAAGTGCATTCCACAGTTTTGGGGCCAGAAGGGAGAAGAGTTTGGGACGTGTGGAGCGTTGTCCCGGCGTTTTTAGTGAGGGTACTTCCAGCTTCCCTGCGTTGGCTGATCTGAGTGCGCGGGAGGGTTTGTAGGGTTCAATCATGCTGGCAAGATATGGGGGAGCCATACCTTTGGTTGCTTTAAATGCCAACATCAGAGTTTTGTATTCTGTGCGGGCAGCGACCGGGAGCCAGTGCAGGGAGCGGAGCAGGGGGGAGACATGTGAGAATTTTGGCTGGTTGAAGACCAGAAAACAGTTTTGGACCACCCAGCAGCGACACCACACACACACACACACACACACGCACACAAATTGAGACATTTTTCTGCGAGAGACGGTGTGTCAAACGTCAGGATGAAATGCAGCGATAGTGGCAGAGCAGAACACGAGTGAATGAATAAGAGGGAGGGGGGGGGGGCTTGTGTGAGCTCATGTATATTTGACCGAGTGGCGAATTGCAGAGCAAAAGAAATAGAAAAGGGAAAAAAATAGATGAAATAAGAATTGGAGAAAAACAAAGGCGGGGGTGCGGGGATGGCGGGGGTGCATACAGATTCACAGTAAATTGGCACAGGCACTTCTGTCCCAGAGTGACGGAGGGATGGCAGGAGAGAGAGAGACATGAAGAGATGAGTGAATAGAGGCATGAAAGAGAGAGACAGAGAGACAGAGAGAGAGAGAGCATCAAAGACAGTGAGAGAGTGTAATGAAGAGAGAGAGAGAGAGAGAGGAGAGAGAGGAGAGAGAGGGAGGGGGGATTGGGGGAAAACCAACTGACGGAAACAGAGCAAAAACAAAAGGGGGGAATAATTGTCAAAAAGAAACAGGGGGGGGAAGAGAGGAAATTAAAAGACAGAGTCGACAGGGAGTCAGGGACAGAAGAAGTGTGACAGGCAGAATGGATTGTTAGCTGTTAAACGACTGTCACTTTATTGGGAGAGATAAACAGATTTGACACCTCAACATTCAACCCTCCATCCTCTCCTCCTAGAGTGGAAGGCACACTTTGCCCACAAGGACATTTTCTTGGGTGCCATGTCATTATTCCGACCCCCCATTGTGCCGACCTCCCATTGTTCCGAAATTACTAACCCTATCTCTAACCCTAACCCTAAACATAACCACAACCACGGGAGCAGTGCATGTTCGCCAACCAGCAGCGCATGTTCGCTAACCTTAAAGGGAAACTTCACCCAAAACAATATATGTTAATGCTGTTTAGAAGATTTAGAACACTTTTCTGGGGGTCTTTATGTGTGTAATATGTGGTTTTAGATATTTTAGATATATTTTAGATATTAGATTTTAGCAGTGAGCCCAGTGTCTCTGATATCATGGACACTGGGCTCACTTACTTCCTGGACTACATGTTGTCTCAGTAAGACAGCCCTCCCCCTATCCACAAGGAGGAGCAGTGCACCAAAGCATTATGGGAATTGTAGTAGTCCAGGAAGGAAGTGAGCCCAGTGTCCATGACATCAGAGATGTCCTCACTAATAATCATGATAAAATGGCACAATTGTTTTCTACTCAGTCTGTGTCTCATAGGAGGGCTGTGGGCAGTTCAGAAACCCGTCCACCAGTGACATCATCGTTAGGCAGATTCTTTTTTAAACATTTTTTTTTTACAATAATGTTTTATTATCGTGAGAACGATGGCTTCCATTTTCGCATTGCAACTTTTTAGGACTACAAAGTCTGCAGTTTCTATTCACTGGTGGACGGATTTCTGAACTGCCGAACACGTTTTGAGCTTGTAGATCATCTATTTTTGCTATATGCAATGTTTAGCCCTCTGGATTGAGTGTGGAAATATGGTGGGCCAGGGCCTCTCCATCATCAAAGTTGCCCACCCCTGATGTAGGCTATGTATTTTACATATGTTTATTATCAATAAAAGAGTCTTCCATCGTCCATCCTCCATTTTCCACCTCCCTCCTCTCTTCAACAGGACAGAAGAAATCTACAGTCCTCCTTCTCTCCCTTTCCCTTTTGTTCCTTTCTCTCTTCTCTCTTCCCTCCCTCTCAGATAGGCGACAATTTCACACTCCCGGCAAAAAAAAGAAGAAAAAAAAACCTGTGCATGAGAAGAAAGGACGGAACCACATGAAAAGGCCTCATTTCCCATTTTTTCCACTAACATGCTCCCCTTTTCTCATCTTTTCTTCCCTCGACTCCCCTTCCTTCACTTCACCTCTCTTCTATTCTCTTCTCTCGCTGTAGTATACCCCGGTCACGGTGACGAGATGAGAGGCCATGCTGTGGAGGAGGTGAGCGAGGCGAAAGGAGAGACCGAGAGAGAGCCGAGGCAGACGAGAGCAGGGCATGGTGGTGCAGGGGGGGGGGGGCATCATGCAAGAGGAGGACATCAGAGGGGAGCCTTATATCCTTAACAATACTGTGTAAGGGAAAGGGCAGTGGTGTAAAGCAGTGGTTCCCAAACCTTTTCATGTCAAGGACCCCCAAATTGGAACTAATTAGCCCGCGGACCTCCATTTGAAAACATATGCCAGGGACCCCCCATAAGAGAAGATTTTTTACGGGATCTCCAGTTTGAATGCATAGTCTACGGACCCCCATTGAATGGCATCTCTATCTCTGGGACCCCCAATTTATATTGTAAAATGTTAATGTTAATGTTAATGTTAATTTAACTCAGAGTGTAAATGGAACCAAATGGACCCATTAGGATCCATTTGGTTCCAAGTACATTTACTTAAGTACTTAGTATTTCCAATTTCCAATACTTTTACTTCTACTCCACTACCTTTATTTTGAAACTTTGGTCACTAGCTACTTTGTGGATTTTTCATTATTATTATAAAACATACATTAACCACTTTTTGGGCACATTTTGTTGCCCCCCCTCGGCGTGTTGCCCTACACACAGTGTGTCTTGTTGCCCCCCCTCAGTGTGTTGCCCTACACACAGTGTGTCTTGTTGCCCCCCCTCGGCGTGTTGCCCTACACACAGTGTGTCTTGTTGCCCCCCCTCAGCGTGTTGCCCTACACACAGTGTGTCTTGTTGCCCCCCCTCAGCGTGTTGCCCTACACACAGTGTGTCTTGTTGCCCCCCCTCGGCGTGTTGCCCTACACACAGTGTGTCTTGTTGCCCCCCCTCAGCGTGTTGCCCTACACACAGTGTGTCTTGTTGCCCCCCCTCAGCGTGTTGCCCTACACACAGTGTGTCTTGTTGCCCCCCCTCGGCGTGTTGCCCTACACACAGTGTGTCTTGTTGCCCCCCCTCAGCGTGTTGCCCTACACACAGTGTGTCTTGTTGCCCCCCCTCGGCGTGTTGCCCTACACACAGTGTGTCTTGTTGCCCCCCCTCGGCGTGTTGCCCTACACACAGTGTGTCTTGTTGCCCCCCCTCAGCGTGTTGCCCTACACACAGTGTGTCTTGTTGCCCCCCCTCGGCGTGTTGCCCTACACACAGTGTGTCTTGTTGCCCCCCCTCAGCGTGTTGCCCTACACACAGTGTGTCTTGTTGCCCCCCCTCAGCGTGTTGCCCTACACACATTGTGTCTTGTTGCCCCCCCTCGGCGTGTTGCCCTACACACAGTGTGTCTTGTTGCCCCCCCTCGGCGTGTTGCCCTACACACAGTGTGTCTTGTTGCCCCCCCTCGGCGTGTTGCCCTACACACAGTGTGTCTTGTTGCCCCCCCTCAGCGTGTTGCCCTACACACAGTGTGTCTTGTTGCCCCCCCTCAGCGTGTTGCCCTACACACATTGTGTCTTGTTGCCCCCCCTCGGCGTGTTGCCCTACACACAGTGTGTCTTGTTGCCCCCCCTCAGCGTGTTGCCCTACACACAGTGTGTCTTGTTGCCCCCCCTCAGTGTGTTGCCCTACACACAGTGTGTCTTGTTGCCCCCCCTCGGCGTGTTGCCCTACACACAGTGTGTCTTGTTGCCCCTCCTCGGCGTGTTGCCCTACACACAGTGTGTCTTGTTGCCCCCCCTCGGCGTGTTGCCCTACACACAGTGTGTCTTGTTGCCCCTCCTCGGCGTGTTGCCCTACACACAGTGTGTCTTGCGCCTAGCGACGGTACTGACTGGCAGTATATGAGAGGGGCGCTATAAAGTACCTGCCCAGCACCACGGTAATGCCGCGGCGGGAGGAGGAGGATGGAGGCTCTGTCTACGTCCTCCCGGTGAGGGCTCCCCAGGTGAAAAAGTAATGTATTTTAATATATTAAAAATATACTTTTAGTACGTTTATTATACTGAAGGTATACTTTTGTACTAAAAGTATATTGGTACTTTTGTCAAAGCATGCTAACAGTACATTTTTTTCCAATACATTTTTTTACAAATATAATCAGAGTGCATTCAATATATATTTCTAGAAAGTACATTGAATGTCAACATAATTCTAATTCAATTAAATGTACTTTTCAAAAATGTATTCTGATAATGTTAAGTTTTTGTTGAACTTAAGTACATTTAATTTTAAATATATTTTAAACTATTGTATTTTAAGTTCTTATACAGTATACTCCTAGGAAAGTATCCTCAATATGCACTTATCTTAAGATATACTATAATATGCATATAAAAAGTATACTTTTCACAAATACAATCAAAATATGTTCAAGTATACATTTTTGTAAGTATGTTAATGCCCAATGTATTGAAGTTTCACTTAATTATACTTCATAAAAGTACATTTTTCATCAGTGCATTTATAGTATAATGCTGACAAAGTATACAGAAAAAGCATTACACTTAAAGTTTACTTTAGTCTACTTTATTTTAAGTATACTATTCATGAATGTTCCTGGATGCTATTAGAAATATATTTCTTACATTATATTTGTAATGTATTGTTATTAAGTAAATTCAAAATATATTTATATAAAGCACATTAAATGTCAACATAAATTAATTTCTAATTTGTTTAAGTGTACTAAACAAAAATATCAAATGTAATTTTTAAAAGTGTATTCAAATAATGTTTATCTTTTGTTCAACTTAAGTACCTTTCCTTTAAAATATTTTTTAAATTATTATATTTTGAGTGTATTAAAATATATTGGTGGCTAGAGGAAGTCCATTTCCCAGCATGCACTGGGGTTCCAAGGACTGTCTGTTATTGTTCTTATTTGTGGTGTTATTTGAATATTAGAATGCATATTGGGTTGCGTTATTTTATGGGTCATTGTGTTTAGTGTTTTGTTAGTGTTTTTTGGTGATTTATGTTGTTTTATGTAATTTGTTTAGTAAAACCATGACTGTAAATGTCTGTTGATTTGTCCAGTCTCTCTCATACTGTGTATGTGTAGTATCTGTTGGATTGGGTTTGTTGTTGATGGTTGCTCCAACAAAGAGTTGTCATGGCTCTTGCAGGCCGCAACTATACCTCAAGCCTTTACAATATGACAATGTTTGGCATATTATTTTTTTAAGAATATATGCAAATTTATACTTTTCAGAAGTATATTTAATATACTCATTTGTACTAAATAAATATATATAGTAATAGTAGTATAGTAATTATGCTCAAAATATACTTGGAGTATAATATAAATTAATTTCAAGTATACTTTCAATAGTTTCAAGTGTACTACAAACATACTTTAATTGTAATAATAGTATATTTTAAATGAATTGTCTGTGTACTTGTAGTGAGTTTAAATGCGTTATTACATTACTACTTCAAACTATTAAAAGTATACTTCAAATTAATTTATTACATACTCGTATATGTGTAATACATTGATAGTATACTTGAAACAACTACAAGTATATTTGCAATACATTGATAGTATATTTTAAGCATAATTGCAATATACTCTATATATTTATTTAGTACTTGATATATATTGTTAATGCACTATAAATGTAATGATAGTATACTTTAATATACTTAATGACACCAGCAAAAGTGTACTGTGCTGTACTTTATTTGTAATTAAATTGTATTTTTTTCGGGGGGGAAAGTACATTAAAATATATTTAAAATATGTTTAAATATATCTTTAGTGCAACTTTAGTGCAACTAAGTACAACTTAATTTTTTTGAAAATAATACATTTATATAATAAATGTACTATACTTTAGTATATTTCTTTTTCACCTGGGTCCTCACTGCTCTTGCAGGGTCATAGGATTTTAGAGTGTAGATTGGGGTCCCAGAGATAGTATGCATTGTTTTGTGTATGTATAAAGGATAAAAGGTCCCCATGAGGACACTGTATAAAGGCTCACCTTTCCAACCATCCATGCAGGAGGCTATCCAAATACAGTTATCATTATTACCTGGTTAAATAGGCAGGTGGGTTCTCCCTCACTGAGTCAGTGAAAGATGCACTTCTGACCAAGGCCATCACTATGATGTGGCATATTATTCTCATTGCGTTTATGAAGAAGGTTAGCTCAATCTCTCGCTGTGCTCCTTGACACGGAGTGAGTCTGTGCTCACTCACTGTGGTGCAACTTCACAAAATGACTGTTTTATCTTCGGCAGTATAACCACTGTCCTTCAAAACAACTTAAGCCCTATATACAATTTTCGCTATTTCCAAAACCAAAACCAAAGAGGTAAAAGTTTTGACATTTTCCGAAATGTTTTTCTAGGCCTCCTCTGATCAGGATTTTTGGGGTCAATACCCAGGCACCATCAACAAATCTTTTCCTCGTGATCAGCCAATACCAATATAAAAAAAGAGAAAATGTTTACTTTGATATCACAAATCTGTACCAGTTGTCAAAGATCATGCTGTTGCAATGGCACATCCACACCAGCCAAGTCATAATATGCCAAGATGCTCCCCCTGGCAGAGTGTTTTTGCATAATGAATGAATGTGTGTTCTTCCTGGAACCGCAAGGAGCAGTCACACTGAACCAATACTGTAGCAAGTGGCATCAGATAATATAGCACTCAGACGTTGATGGGGATGATCTCCCTGCCTTCTTCAAACAACATTGCTAATGAACGGAGGCTTATAGCGAAAGCCTGTCCAGACTGAAACATAATGCCAGCAGCTTGACATGAATTGCTGTATTCTGGAGCCACCGCTATAATCTATTGATTGGATTGATTGAAATATTTATTAACAGTTTGCAGAATTACAGTACATTTCAAGCATAACTCAATACAAAGACTGTTAACTGTGAGTGGACGACCCAATAAAGCATTACACTTGTTTACAAGAGGGTCCACCTTGTTCAATTCATCAAAACATTTGGTCCCGCCCACGTCAGTATAGGTTGTGTCGGTTTAATGTAGAATTATTACCATCTGAACATCGCACGAAAAATCTGAAGGCAGTCGCGGTAATCTACATGTGTCTGTTGTCCCGACGGACTGAAAAAACACATCGACAGGCTGAAACAACCGTTTAAAACGTTTTGTTATTTGGCACACTGTGTTGAATTAACATGAAGGCTCGTCCACGGTCAAACACAACTCTATGGTAAACGGCAATGCACGTTCACGACCAGCACCGCCTGTGCACGTTGAATTCAACTAAGAGCGGCATAACAACCCGATTAAAAAGTTTTCTTCAACGCATCCATTCATTTCTTCACGCCGTCGTAACAGACACACACAGGTTACTGCTCCTACCGTCACATTTACCATACGAATGTTCAGAAGTCTTAAAGAGAAGAGAAAATAAATCCCGCAGCTAAAGGGTGGGGGTGTCACAGACAGAAAAAGCGATACGACGTGCAGTCAAACCGATACTGTTCACCCGCGAGGTGCTGGCTGCTGCTTTCTGGGCATTAATGACGATCAATAAAGATAAAGAACACCCTCTCGTGTAATATTGCTTATTTCATCCATTGATCACGCCTGCTGTCAGATGGTAATGTGTCAAAATCAAATGACTGACATGCTGCTGTCGCCTGTCACAGTTTGGTACAGACTCAGAATGCACACGTGTGTGTGGCAGCTCCGCCCACAGAGGTTGTCGTATTTAAAAAAATATATAATGAGGGGGAGGTGCGTAGGTGCGTGGGATAGTTATACGTCACACTATCAGTGTTTATTTTATTGGCCCGTTTGACTGTCAAGGGTTCAGCCTCCAGGAAGAAACCCTAAATACAAAGGGAATATACCATTGCACATAAAAACGACTCCAGGGTGTCTAATGAAGTACTGTCACCTCATAAACACATGAAAAACTGGAAAAATAAAAAAAATTGTGGCACTCCATCTTTAAGTAGTTCAAGCTTGTCAGTGATGAGGGTGTTGACTAGATTTGATGTTGACTAACATTCTGCCCAGTGCCTGATCAGAAGGGCTTCTAAAGAAGTGACTCATAAGCGAATCATCACCTTTTTGAAAACAGACAGCCTGTAGCATCTGGAAAATTCAATGTTGACAGGCTGCGCTCTCACCGGTTCCTCTAATAGTGTAATCTGGCTGCGTCTGAGCTGTATATATCAAGGAGACGACAGAGAGTATGAACGTAGGTAGTGTGAGTATGAAAGCCTTGTGATGCACAAGTCAATTACAATATATCCTCTCTGTCGGCTTGGGAAACTTTTATGTCAAAAACTTTTTTGTGTTTTGTGATTTTTTTTTTTTTAAACATATCTATATTTTTAGAAAATAGAAAACGTCCTACAAGCTCACAGCGCGTTGTGAGCTTCAACCTCGGCTATTTTCACTACTTAAAAAAATGGAAATATAATATAAAATATATATACTGTATACCGGTATATATATTGTATATGAAAGAGTTGGAGCCAACTTTCTATTATATTTCAACACATCAAAAAGAAATCAGAGACTCAGAGAAGCCCAACCAGTTTCATGAATATAAATCATTTTGAGGTTAAAGACGAACGAGGACAAACCCGAGTGTATTATTTATTATTCTCTTCCCATGTCCTCCAAACAAATCAAATTCCCATAAAAGAAAAAAATCTGTTGTCACAAGATTGTTGGTAAGTGTTGTAAAATGTCTTCATTAATGAATTACATAAAGAAAAGCCTTCCGTCGCTGGTGATGGATGAGGCTCATTCGCTATAGTCCCTCTGAGTCTCACACACACACACACACACACACACACACACACACACACACACACACACACACACACACACACACACACACACACACACACACACACACACACACACACACACTCACACACACACACACACACACACCACTTGATCTGAGAATTAAACATTCGCCTCATGCAGCCTGCTTCCCTCATCTCTGTGCTGGTAAAGCGGTGCGACTGCGAATTGGCAGTGGCGAAAATAGATGCGAATAAGCGAGAGGTTTTAGTTTTTGGTCGCTTTTTCACCAGATAAAGTGTAAGGAGAAAAAAAACAAATGGAGGGGGGGCGGCGGGGGGGTAGCGCGGAAAGAGGAGGAAGGAACAGCAGCAATCATTCAAATAGATGAAATGGAAGGGAGGAAAAGAACACTATAGAGCTTTGAATGGATTAGAATGGGAGTAA
>NC_136811.1:39849736-39851692 GCF_951216825.1 Electrona antarctica
ATGGAGGTGGACGCATTGTTCCTGCAAGCTTAATCTATGGAGAATAGCAGCTTTACATATACGATATTGTGATGAAGGATAAGAGAGGACATATAGCAGAGAGAGAGAGAGAGAGAGAGAGAGAGGGAATGGGGGAGGAGGAAACAATCATAACGAGAAACTGAAGGAAAGGCGAGAGAGATTGAATCCAACGATAGCCTGCAGAGCAGAACGCAAGGCAAAAGGAGCGCAAAGGCCACGCGAAAGAGAGATAAAATAAGACAGTGAGTCACAGAAAGTAGAGGGAGGGTTATAGAGCTCTGGGTGGATCTTTGTTGGTTTGTAAAGTGTCTTGAGACAACTTGTTGTGATTTGACACTTTAATAAAATTGAATTGAATTGAATAGAGAAAAGATAGAAAACAAGGTGAAAGGGAAAGAGTCTGGCCAGGCAGAGACAGAGAGAGAGCAGGTAGCATTCTTAACTCATTCCCCGCCTAGGCGAGATTGGACGAGATTAATCAATGATCACAGACCGCCTAGGGTGATCTGTGATCGGATTTTTACAGGCTTTTGGCGTCACCGTCACCACGGCAACGGTTCGCTTCCGCGTTGGCGACATGGTTGGTTATTTTCCATCCACTGGTCCCTGGCCTGCGCAAATCCAAAACACTCTGTATTGGAATTGAGCTCAGGGGAGAGGAGAGGAGAGGAGAGGAGAGGAGAGGAGAGGAGAGGAGAGGAGAGGAGAGGAGAGGAGAGGAGAGGAGAGGACCCTGCAGGGCTTGTCGTTACGTAATTACTTTTAATGAAAGCGCAGAATCCCCCTGGACAGTTTAGATATGACTCCTGGCGTATGTGTGAGAAAAGGGACAGAGGGGAGGAGAGGGGGAACGATAGCCGGAACGAGGCGAGATCAAACGACGTTTTTTAAATTCAGAATAATAATAAATTGTTGAAACAACAATGATAAGGTTAGAGATCTGCTTCACCCCACCACACACCCTCATCACCGTAGGAGACAGACATGATGATATGGACAGATACAGAGAGAGAGAGAGAGAGAGAGAGAGAGAGACAACGAGAGAGAGAGAGAGAGAGAGAGGAATGGATAATAACATTTATTCCACCCTGCTCTCCAGTTCTAGTCCATCCCAGTTTTTTTCCTCCTCTCACCTATACTTATTTCTCCAGTTTTACTTTCTGTCTCCATTTCTCTATTTCCGTTCTTTCATCCTCTCTATTTCTGTTTTTCTTTGTTCTTTTGAATAACACAGGACCATCTGAAATGGAATCAGACTCTGTGTGTGTGTGTGTGTGTGTGTGTGTGTGTGTGTGTGTGTGTGTGTGTGTGTGTGTGTGTGTGTGTGTGTGTGTGTGTGTGTGTGTGTGTGTGTGTGTGTGTGTGTGTGACTGCGTGCATGTGCCTGTTAGTCCGCCCGCGCCTATGTTAGTCCGCGTGCGTGCGTGCATGCGTGCGTGTGTGCGTGCGTGCGTGCGTGCGTGCGTGCGTGGGAGGAGGGCAATGGATGGAACGATTAACAGAGAGGGGTGAAGAGATGAAAGGAGAGGAAAGAGCAGGTGAGAAGAGTGGAGGAGAGGTGACAGATGAAAGATGAGACACGTACAGCATCCTCTGAGTGTCACACAATCTGGAAACAGCAGCACCCAGTGTGTGTGTGTGTGTGTGTGTGTGTGTGTGTGTGTGTGTGTGAGTGTGTGTGTGTGTGTGTGTGTGTGTGATGAGACATGCAGAGAGGGAGAGAGAGTGTCAGGGTGAGAGACAATGGCAGAGATTCAGGGTGAGATACTGTCTGGGGGAGGGACATATGTCTGGGGGAGGGACATATGTCAGGGTGAGATACTGTCTGGGGGAGGGACATATGGCAGAGATTCAGGGTGAGATACTGTCTGGGGGAGGGACATATGGGGGAGGGACATCTGGGGGAGGGACATATGGGGGAGGGACATCTGGGGG
>NC_136811.1:39851892-39872789 GCF_951216825.1 Electrona antarctica
GTACATACATACATACATACATACATACATACATACATACATACATACATACACTAACTTGGACTCAGGGGGGTGGACGCCTCTGCCTTGCATAGTCCCCAGTGAATAGGCAGGTTGCCCTTCACTGGTAACCTTACTTTGGATTTTAAATATATTAAGGTATTGTAGGCTGGGATTTTACAAAAAAGCCCCCCTTTTAAATACATACAGACATACAGACATACATACATACTTATAAGGTATGCCATCTGGTGGCTAATGAACCAAACACACATTCTCAGAAGTTGGAGCAGTTTTAGAGGACCCACTTTTAGGCCAGTGCAACAGAGCATGCTTTTGCCTTTTTTAAAACCTTACCCATTTTAACCAAATACATACATACATACATACATACATACATACATACATACATACATACATACATACATACACATACATACATACATACATACATACATACATACATACATACATACATACATACATACATACATACATACATACATACATACATACATACATGTATGTATACATACAAGAAGTTGAAGCAGTTTTAGAGGACCCACCTTTAGGCCAGTGCAACAGAGCATGCTTTTGCCTTTTTTTTAAACCTTACCCATTTTAACCAAATACATACATACATACACATACATACATACATACATACATACATACATACATACATACATACATGCACAAACACATACTTACTATACTGTAGGCTACATCAATTCAAAGTGTCACTGTCTGTCAGTCTATAACATTAAACAGTGATTGATAAAGTGTGAGCATCTTTGCAAGAACTTTTCTTAAATTCTTAAAACTTCTCCTGTACTTAGTAATTGTATTCCAAGTAAACAAAACAAAGAAAGCAACTTTTTGAAATGATTAACTGACCTCTGGTCACACAATACAAATGAAAATTGAACGAATGGTGGTCGTTGGGTACTCGATAGTAATGTCTTGATGTTTTTAAAGTACACCAAGTTTGCTATTATTATAGGACAAAAGCACCGTAGACAGCAAAAGAGCTTTAATAATACGCAATAGTGAGTTTTACCCACCTGCAGGCAATCTATTTGACAGAGTACGTGTCACATTGATGAAATGGTGCATATCTCATTCCGCAACGAGACTTCAACGTTTCATCAGCAGACTTAGAAAGAAATCCTGCAGGAGCTCGCAGGACTAAAAGGGATGTCGTGTCAAATGTTTAACGTTTAACAATGTAATCATTACGCTACCAGACTGTTGAAGCATTTTAACATTTCAGACATTCAGATGCTAATACAATGCTCTTATCCGGCGGAGCAATTTAAATGAATTAGAACGAAAGTTAGGGGGAAAAAGTGCTGTAGTCGCCGCGACTAGCCGAGTGTCTCGCTCAGACAGAGTGAGTGTCCATTGAGGGACGCTAATGACGATCGAACAAGAGACGGCTAAAGTCTGATATATACTTCGTCATGTGAAGGTGTGCTGCTGCGCGGACAATAGCCGATCTACAAGCTCACAACGCATCGCATCACGACTTGTCGTGAGCTTGCAGCTTGGTTATTTTTGGCATGGGACACCGGAGTGTTACAACGTATAAATCTACCTTCTGTCTGGTGCAAGACATGGGCAATGTTTCCAGGTATAATGCAGAGTCTTTCAAGCCAATTATACAGAATATATTCTTCTATCCCCAAGCCCCCCCCCCCCACCCCCCCCCCCCCCCCCCCAACCAGGTCCGTCTACGCTTCCTCTGTAACATGTCTCTATGACTTTGAGAGTTTGCTATTATGGCTTCCGCCCATTTATAACATTATATTATTGTCAATTGTGCAAAACGTCTCTCTTTAAAGGGACCGGTTAGGCAGGAGGGATATTTGGTTTCATTCAGGTAGTGTGTGAGAATGGTGTCACAGTGTTCTTTGTCCCACTGTGGCGAAAGAGAGCCCTTCACCATTCTAGTGCCACCATCAATACAGGGCCAGCTCCACTGGGACGTGGCCGTGAATGCACCGAGCCCTTTCATTAGTGTGTATTCCCCGGGAATTTTCTCCAGTTCTGTTTCATGACACAAGAGATGGTGTGTTTTGTTGTGTATGCGGGCAGGTATTTGGTGGACGGGTGTATTTTTTGGATGTGTGTGTGTGTGTGTGTGTGTGTGTGTGTGTGTGTGTGTGTGTGTGTGTGTGTGTGTGTGTGTGTGTGTGTGTGTGTGTGTGTGTGCCTTCTGTGGGTCTGTGTATGTGTGTGCGTGTAGGCTCTGTGTGTGTGAGAGAAAGAGGCCACACAAGGAGAGAGGTAACAGTGATGGACAATGACGGAGCAGCAAAACAATGGACCATGAATGACAATGAAGAGGAGCTTGGATTTAGAGCTGTGACTATTATTTCCTTCTATCGATTACTTTTTCATCAGACCTTCAGCTCGCACTTGACCGGTTCGCAGCCGAGTGTACGGCGGCTGGGATGAGGATCAGCGTCTCCAAATCTGAGGCCATGGTTCTCAGCAGGAAACCGGTGGATTGTGCAGTTCCGGTATAGGGAATGAGGCATTACCCCAGGTGAAGGAGTTCAAGTATCTCGGGGTCTTGTTCACGAGTGAGGGGAGGACGGAGAGGCAAAGCTCTCTGTCTACCGAGCAATCTTTGTTCCTACTCTCACCATGTTGTCATGAAGTGTGGGTCATGACCGAAAGAATAAGGTCGCGAATATAAGCGACAGGTGGCTGGCATCTCCCTTGGAGTTCAGTCACACGAAAGAGACTCGGAGTATAGAACCGCTGCTCCTTCGCCTGGAAAGGAGCCAGCTTAGGTGGTTCGGGCATCTGGTTAGGATGCCTCTCAGGCAACTTGCTAGGAAGGTCCTTGACGTGCACGTCCCACTGGGAGGAGACCCCGGGGCAGACCAAGGCGCAGTTGCAGGAAACACATCGACTCACTGGCCTTGGAACGTCTCGGAATCCCCCAGGAGGAAGTCACTAATGTTGCTCTGGAGAGGGAAGTCTGGAGCACTCTGCATGGTGGAGCTGTTGCCCCCGCGACCCGACTACGGATAAGCGGTTGAAGATGGATGGATGGATGGATGGATGGACTTTTTCATCTAGGCTAATCTAATAATGGAGAAGCGTGTTTTTATTTGATTTCATAATTTAAAAAAAGGATAATATCAACAAATCAAATAATCTGTAAAAGACATATAATCAACTGAAAAGATTTGTTTGATTAACCCCACACACTTTGTGACAGAAATGGTAAAAATAGCAATTTGCAAGCTTGTGAAGTTGTGAGCATACATGCATATCTATAGTATTATCTACTATTTTGGAATATTTTGTAAATGTTTACGTTTTGCCTGCATGACGCAAAAAAAGGCCACCAGTTTGAGGGAGGTTAACGCCTCCTTCATCTTTGTGCCCTGACCCCTATAGCTGTGGTCCAGTTTTATCAGCTAAATCAGTGGTTTTCAACCAGTGGTACGGGGACCACCGGTGGTCCTTGAGGAGGTCCCAGGTGGTCCCCAGCTAAATGACGGAGAGTTGGTAACCATAGATGGTTTCATTTTACGCTCTCAAGAGTTAAATTATTGTTAAACATCTGCATTACTCTGCAGTCTACACAAGTTTGATCAATGTTTGCCTGTTCTCCTATATGGTGCCAACATCAATACATCATGGAATTGTGGACAAAATCTTATCCAACGACAACAAAATATTCTTGTCTTGGGTCTGAGAGGCTAAATCTCATCAAATGGAGGTCAAATGCAGACTCAAATGCAGAATAAATAATGGCCCTTGACATGACAAGGGTTGAAAACCACTGAGCTAAATAAATGACTTCCTCATTTAGCCGGAAGCCAGGGACAAACATGGAGTCCCAATAGAATCTGTAGCCGGCCACAGATGCTATAATACCATTACCGCTGCTGCTGTTATTGTTGTTAGTGGTTGGTTGTTAGAGCCTGTGTGCTCTTGTGGGTCTCTTGTGGGTCTATTTTGGGAGGGCATTGAGCCATGACACAGACGCTATACAACACATTGTTGTTGTTGTTGATATTGTTGTTTGTTGTTTGTTGTTACCGCATTAGCCGGAGTTAACTGCCGTTGCACCGCCCAGCCTGCTGGGGTCGGCAGGGGCCACTGTACTCATTAGGGGCCCCCATGTGTGTCTGTGTGGTGGGGGGGGGGGGGGGGGGTGTTCTGACTGGCCAAGCACACAGTGATGATAGTAACGGGTTGTGGTGGTGGAGACAAGAAACCAAAAAAAAACTATTTTGTCTGCCGTTCGCACAATGACTGTAGTGGTATGACAAGAGAGAAGGGGAGACGGAAAGGGAGGGAAGAGGAACAGCACGGAATGAGAGAGAGAGAGAGAGAGAGAGAGAGAGAGAGAGAGAGAGAGAGACAGATCAGTACTGTACATGGTAAAACAATCACAGCTGAGGGGGTGATGGAAAAGATGCAGGACGAGAGAGGAGGAATAGATAGGCAATTATGTCTGGGTTTAGACTGTGAAGAATGTGTGGTTTCCGCTAAATGCGGCGTGTGTGTGTGTGTTTGCGTGTGTGTGTGCGTGTGTGTGTGTGCGTGTGTGTGTGTGTGTGTGTGTGTGTGTGTGTGTGCGCGTGTTTGTGTGTGTTTGTGTGTGTGTGTGTGTGTGTGTGTGTGTGTGTGTGTGTGTGTGTGTGTGTGTACGTTTGGCAGGCCTATTGTTGAACGTGAACAATGAGTGACGTCCCGGGATGACATCGCTGCCCTTTTCTAGGTGATTAAATGCAATGTAATTATGTGCATTACGAGGCCGCTCTCCGCCTCCTCCTGTCTCCTCGCGTCTTCCCCTGCCCACGTGCATACTGCACACACACACACCACACACACACACACACACACACACTCGCGCCCGCGCACACAAACACAAACGGCAAGCAGACGCACAAAGGCGGTCTCATAGTTTCCATCTCTCTCTTTCTCGTCCTCTCTCTCTCTTTCTCGTCCTCTCTCTCTCGCCTTCTCTCTGTGATTGTCTTTGTGAATAAACAATAAGTCACTAAAGATCCCCACCCCGCTCCTTTTCCCCGGGGGGGGGGGGGGGGGGGGGGGGGGGGGGGGGCAATGAATGGCCCTCAACGAAATGATAGAGCTTCACACACTCATCACATCCCTGTCTCAAATCCACACTGCACTAACTCGCTCTTGTGTTCATCACACCCACCTTTCTCTCTCTCTCTCTCTCTCTCTCTCTCTCTCTCTCTCTCTCTCTCTCTCTCTCTCTCTCTGTCTCTCTGTCTCCGCACTGCTCATCCCTCCATCTGTCCCAATGACATTCAGATTGCAACGGCTGTTTGATGAATCATTGTTGCTGGAACACATCTCAGATTGAGGGAGTGAGAGAGGCGGTGGTGGTGGTGGGGGGGGGGGGAGATTGTACAGACCCAAATAGCTTTTTTTAAGGTTATTTGATATGAATATATATTTGATTATTATCAATTGGAGCCACCAATTGTAATTTGTAACGCATTGCATTTCTTCTCCGGTGTGCCCAGTGCAGCATTGAATAAGAAAGTACAGTTGCATTTTATTTTTCATTTATTTTTTGCGTGTGAATCTTGTCGGAAACCATCCATCCATCTTCAACCACTTATTCGGAGTCGGGTCGCGGGGGGCAACAGCTCCACCAGAGAGCTCCAGGCTTCCCTCTCCAGAGCAACATTAGTAACTTCATCCTGGGAGATCCCGAGGCGTTCCAAGGCCAGTTTGGAGATGTAATCCATCCATGGTCGTTGGTCTGCCTGGGGGTCTCCATCTTCCAGTGGGACGTGTAACGAGGACCTCCCCCCTTGGGCGACGCTTGGGAGCCATCCTTACTGAACCACAGTGTCATATATTGATGATACCATAGCTTTATGGCAGAGTACTTTAACCTCTTGAACCCCAGCATCCCTATTCTTAGTGGAACGTTAGCCAAAGATCGCAGATCAGCTGTTTTGATTTGTGAGTGAACAAAAAGCGTACAGTAACAAGTACCGTTACAATTCAACCCAGGTTAGGTCTAAGTATAGAGGGTTTAAACGCATGTAAGATACCCCATAAATATGGCCTCTCTCTGTTATTCTGTTATAGCAGAAGTGTGTGTAGTGGAAGTAGAACACTGCAGTCACATGGTTGAGGGACTAATATTGAGACGCTCCTCCACCTCAACACAGTCTCAGGTCAGATCAGGCCAGGCTTTAGTCTCACTCACTCCTTCTGTTTCTTCCCCTCTTCCTCCGACTGTATATGCACCCAGTCAGTCAGTCAGTCAGTCAGTCAGCCAGTCAGTCAGCCAGCCAGCCAGCCAGCCAGCCAGCCAGTCAGTCAGTCAGTCAGTCAGTCAGTGAGTCAGTCAGTCTCCCTCTGCACGCCATGCACAATCTCTTCTCCTCCTCTATTGTGTGTATGTGAGTGTCTCTCTCTCACTCTCTCTCCCTGTTCTTCCATCCTGTGTTGGGACTGTCTTTGTCAATCTTTTCAACACGCTCTCTCACTCCCCCCCCCCCCCCCCCACCCCCCAGACACCCTAGCGGTATAGGATAAATAATCTGTCTACGTTTTGCTGCATGTGGTCTGTGGAAGACTCCCCACACAGTAGCTCTCTCTCTCTCTCTCTCTCTCTCTCTCTCTCTCTCTGTGTCTCTCTGCTTCCTCTTCATCTCCCGCATGTTCCTCTGTCTATCAGCTCTCTGACATGGCATACTGTACATGTCTCTTTTATTTTGGTCTCACCGTCTCTTGTCTCTTGCTGCTTTTCACTCATTCTGTCATCAGCATTGTCTCGCTCACCACTTGTTTCCTGTCTGTGGCCGAGCGTTATGTTTCTCCCTATAGCGAATTTCGTGACATGCAATTATGGTATTGACTTTCATCTATTTGTTAACATTTAATGGTGTTCTTTTATTGAGGGGCGCTAGTACTACCCCTCCTATATTCAGCTATTAGTGTCGATTTTCGTCTTACACAAACATTAAATTCCCACCGACAATGAATGGAGGGACCTGGGGGTCCCCGGAACCCACTTTGGGAACCACTGCTCTACCCCACGTCACCACGCAGTAGGGACCGTCACTGCTCTGGGGAGAGAGGTGTTTGGTTCCACAAAGTAGCCTGTCAACGAGGCTCCACCGCAGGCCTTCTCCAACACTGTACAAACATGTGCACGCACGCACGCACGCACGCACGCACGCACGCACGCACGCACGCACGCACGCACGCACGCACGCACGCACGCACGCACGCACGCACACACACACACAGGGAATAAGGCATGGAAATAGGCACACAGAACAGAAGGCATGACACATGAACACAAACAAGCACCCATTCATTTGCACGGACACTGCAGACACTGACACACATGTACAATGTTTATCAAACGCATGTATTCACACGGAAACAATGATACGCTTACTCGGTGACGCTATGTGCATGAAGTCACCCTGATAGACATGAATGCATATGCAGGGAAACGTGCGCACACGCATGATGTGCACATATACACAAACTCAAAGCTTGCACACTGGTCCATACAAAGAGTTCATACATATCATACTGTAATCTCAAAAACATTGATGCACCTCCTAAAAGGATCCCTGGCTAATAAGACAAGTGTGTTGTGCGTGCGTGCGTGCGTGCGTGCGTGCGTGCGTGCGTGCGTGCGTGCGTGCGTGCGTGCGTGCGTGCGTGCGTGCGTGCGTGCGTGCGTGCGATAAAAGAACACCATTAAAATAATAATGTTAACAAATAGATGAAAGTCAATACCATAATTGTATGTCAGGAAATTCGCTATAGGGAGAAACATAACGCTCGGACGCATATAGACCGCACCCACTCAGTGATCTGCCTAGTAACACCGCAGCTCGCCTAAGGCAAGCCACTATAAAGTTTTGTCGACTGGTGGCACCACATATCTTCACTGTTCAACATCCGACGTGCTTTGACATAATTTGTCTGGGAGGTTTCAGCCGTTTTCTGATGACAGACAGGCCACTGCAGACACTGTCTGCGTGTCTCCATTCATTATCCTGACGTCTGATCGCTCAGAGGGGGATTATCCTCAGCCAGCCTTTCACTGTCCATGGTGCTGAAAAAATGAAGAAAAGATCCGAGCACTTAAAGATGGAATGCCGTGATCCCCCCCCCCCCCCCCCCCCCTAAAAGATGATCATGCAGGTACTATGATTATACTAAGAGAATGACTTTTTGTTTAAGTGTACAGAAAGTGTTACAATGATGTTTATAAGTGGCCACACCCACCAGTTAATTAAAACAGTTTGACTGCATAACCCGCGTCCTGCGCTATTTAATCCATGTTCTTCCCCTGTGTAATACGCTAAACCCGCTATTTGTTTTATGTGTTTAATTCTCAGATTTTTAATAATTAAAAAAGAAGTAGCGGATTTGTCGCGGACCTGGTGACGAGGCCGTAGCGTTATGTAGACGAAACCGGAAATCGACCCGTGCACTGGGCTGCAAGGGCTTCTGGGAAAATGAGTTCAATGCAAGTCGACGGTGGTTTTGACTGCAGGGCTCTGCGAGCCCCTACTCCTTGTTGTTCTTCCGCACCACGACGGTGGATTATTTTTCGGTTTGACAACAAGCCCACTATTTTCAGGGGGATTTTCATGGATCAAAGGCGCAAATACTTCGGCGTATGCTCCAAAGGTAATTAAACAATCCCGGCAGCCATGGGTATATGTCATCATTTAATATAAAGCCCTCAAAGTGTTAAGTAAGCCCATGGTTTAAACCAGGTGGGTGGTGATCCACCTGAACTGAAGCCGCACCCACAGCTGTTGTTGTTTGATAACATCAGCTTTCAGGAAGAAACAAAGACATACACAGGGCATACATTATTTCAATATTCTAACCACACCTGGGGGTCCTTTAGAGTAATGTAATAATATAGTAGTAATAGAGTAACTCCATGGGCAGATACAAAAAGAGAAAAAGTACAAAAATCAAGGTACTCTTAAAATTCCATTAACCCATTAACAGCCCACTGCGGGCCGGCGAGATTAGAGTAAGTGGTCCAACTATTTGGCAAAACACTACAATTTTAATGACAAATACCCAAATATTAATACTTGAAAATGTGAGTCCCTCCGGGGTCCCTGAGGGGGTTTCAGATGGCTCCTTACGCATGTGTACATCCATAACTCTTGAGAGTTTCCATTTGTACACTCTCAGAGATATGGAGGGTCCTTGACATTAAAACGCTCGAGAAGAAATGGAATAGAATGCTTCTTATTGACCTGCCGTAGCCCAAGGTTGTGTTCCATTAGAGTATGCTGGCGGCGTTTCAGCGATAAGGATCATGCATTTTACCACGCACGCACGCACGCACGCACGCACGCACGCACGCACGCACGCACGCACGCACGCACGCAGCACACACACACACACACACACACAACGCACACACGTGTGCATGTGTGTGTCTGTGTGTGGGTGTGTGTGTGTGTGCGCACGTACGAGCGTGTGCGGGGTGAGAGAGGGTGAATGAGAGAGAGAGAGGGAGTGTGTATGTGCATAGTACAGTAATGTGTGTACACTCTTACATTGAGTGTACTGTACTTGCGAGTGTGTCTATGATAGGATTCACTGGGGGACTATTAACATTTGCATTTATCCTGAGTAGACTTCAAAGTATCTACACTACAGTACTGTGTGTGTGTGTGTGTGTGCGTGTGTGCGCGTGTGCATGTGTGCCGCGTGCATGCGTGCGTGTCCGCCCTTGTGCTGCAATATTGTTTGAGATATTAGCCATCACTTTAAATTATATCTGTAATATAAAATGGTGCATGTGCGTGTGTGTGTGTGTGTGCGTGTGCGTGTGCGTGTGTGTGTGTGTGTGTGTGTGTGTGTGTGTGTGTGTGTGTGTGTGTGTGTGTGTGTGTGTGTGCTCGCGTGCGTGCGTTTGTCCCCATGCTGAAGTATCACACGGTGATATTAACCTACACTTCAAATTGCCTCCAGTCCGCATGAACCAGTGGGAATTGGTGCTTCTGTGTGTGCGTTGTGTGTGTGTGCGCGCGTGCAAGTGCGTGCGTGTGTGTGTGCATGTGTGTGTACGGTATGTGTGTGTGTACCTACCCTGCCTCTCCCTGATCCTGTCCTCTCTGTGAACTCTGCTCTACCATTCACTGCAATCACCACCGGACACACTACCATAACGCACACAAGCTCGCACGCACGCACGCACGCACGCACGCACGCACGCACGCACGCACGCACAAGCGCACAAGCGCACAAGCGCACGCACAAGCGCACGCACAAGTGCACGCGCACACGCACACGCACACGCACATGACGCACACGCACACGCACCTGCCATTCCTGCCCTCACATTCAATTAAAGGTGAAGAGAGAGAGAGAGACAGAGAGACAGAGAGACAGAGAGAGAGAGAGAGAGAGAGGGAGGGGAGGGGGGTCAAAGTGACAGAGCAGTGCCAGCAGGACAGAGGTAAAACGTGGAGGCGCAAAGAAAATGGAGGAGTGTCACGAGAGACCGGCCAGAGATGTGATGTGACAAACAGATAGGAAAGATAGTGCAACGTGACACGACATGAAGAGAGAGAGAGAGAGAGAGAGAGAGAGAGAGAGAGAGAGAGAGAGAGAGAGAGAGAGAGAGAGAGAGAGAGAGAGAGAGAGATGAAGAGCAGAGTGAAAGAGTCTTGGGAGGGAGATGAAGAGGCTGGAGTCAAGGAGAGGTAAAAGAGAGACAGGAGAAGAGAGAGAGAGAGGATGCAGGTTATTGAGCGAGAAGGTGGAGGGAGAGGAGAGGAGAGGAGAGGAGAGGAGAGGAGAGGAGAGGAGAGGAGAGGAGAGGAGAGGAGGGGAGGGGAGGGGAGGGGAGGGGAAGGGGAGGGGGCAGAGCGAGGAGGTGAAGAGGCATGCACACAGGGGAGCGATAGAGATGATGGAGGGAGGGAAGCTCAGGCACAGGATAGATAGATAGATATATAGATAGATGGGGACACGGAGCGAGAGGGCAAGGGAAGGATGGATGGGAAGAGGAACTAAGAGGGAGAGAGAGAGAGAGAGAGAAAGAGAGAGAGAGAGCGGAGGGGGTTGAGTCACGCAGGAGTGATATAAGCACGTAATATCGCTTTGCGCCGTTTACCCAGAGAGCCTTGCAGTACAGCAGGTGCATGCATTTTGAACACACTGGGACTTCTTCACGGGAAATAGATCATGGAGAGAGAGGAAAGAGGGCTTTATCTCGAGTACATTATCACAGTGCTTCTGCTAGTCATAATTGAACTGGGACCCCCCACCACCCCCCGTCCTTACGACGAACACATGGAATGTTGGAGTTGGATTTTGAATTTCACACGCACGCATGCACCCACGCTATCTGATTCATTCGATCGCCAATTCCTTGTCCCCGATGGCATTTCTGGTCGGCCAATGCTGAAATCGGCGCGGTCCTCATTGACGACCAGCAGGAGATCGACATCCGGTCCGACAACACACACAGTCTAAGTAACATTTGTAACATCCGGTCGCAGGTTTTGGCTCTTCAAAATAAGGGCAAAACGGGAAAAATCTTTACAGAACGAGGTGGATTCATGAATTAATCCTTGCGGTTAACCCATTTTGGACTGAGGCCGATTCTAAAAACTGACATAGGTTTTCTGAAAAACTTCTCAAATATTTATATAGCAGCATCAATTTTTTATTTGTTTTGAATACTGTACATACTGTACAGAACCCCAAAATGGGTTCCCGTCCAGAAGGGACCCACAGGTTGGGAACCACTGCAGTCTGGGTGAGAACAGAACATGAATCCAAGCGACAGACAAACTGACACATGGTTTTATTTGTGCATTATGGAATCACAATGAAACACTTCTTTCAATGAGATCATCTTTCTAATGACAGTTACACAAAGACAACACCAATACACATTCCATTCATCAAATCCCCTTAGCAGACACTCTTTTCATTCAAATCAGAGACACTTGTACACGTAAACACGCACACACACACACACACACACACACACACACACACACACACACACACACACACACACACACACACACACACACACACACACACACACACTCACACACACAGAATTACATTTTCACTCTTTTGTTCTTTTGTGTCCATATTAACTCTCTCTCTCTTATTGAACTTCAATGCCAAATTGCCAATAACGCATGGAGAGAGAGAGAGAGAGAGAGAGAGAGAGAGATTATCGACCACTTTACACCCACCCATCCCCACCCCGACTCTTGATCAGAGTGGCTTGTCCCCGGGGAAGTGGCTCACCTGATTGGCTCCCATTCGGGGCTTGCGACCAGGGTTTGGACGCGAGTGTGTCTCCTGATAGGTGGTTGCTAGGCGATGGATGTTGGTATGGGGAGCTGGCCGCCGAGAAGACACTGGCTGAAATGGATGGATGATTTGCGTGCGTGCGTGCGTGCGTGCGTGCGTGCGTGCGTGCGTGCGTGCGTGCGTGCGTGCGTGTGTGCGTGTGTGCGTGCGTGCGTGCGTGCAGGTGTGCGTGCGTGCGTGCGTGCGTGCGTGCGTGCGTGCGTGCGTGCGTGCGTGCGTGCGTGCGTGCGTGCGTGCGTGCGTGCGTGCGTGCGTGCAGGTGTGCGTGCAGGTGTGTGTTAAGTGCAGTATAGTGTCTATATGCCTACAGCTCCTTTTGAAAACAATCAGATAAAAATGCACATAATATACTCTCTCTCTGTGTGTGCTTGTGCGCGCGCCTGTGTGTGTGTGTGTGTGTGTGTGTGTGTGTGTGTGTGTGTGTGTGTGTGTGTGTGTGTGTGTGTGTGCGTGTGCGTGTGCACATGCGCCTCTGTGGGTGAAAGGCTCCTGCAGGCAGAGTAGTGTAATAACAATGATTACACCACCAAATTAAAGCAGCGACGCTCTCAAGGCTGCAGTAGTAATCATCGACCACTGTGTGCCCATGCCCCCCCACGAGTGTGTGTGTGTGTGAGTGTGTGTGAGTGTGTGTGTGTGTGTGTGTGTGTGTGTGTGTGTGTGTGTGTGTGTGTGTGTGTGTGTGTGTGTGTGTGTGTGTGTGTGTGTGTGTGTGTGCGTGTGTGCCCATGTGGTTTATCTATTCGTAAAAGTGATGGTAGAACAATAGTCAAGGCTGAAAGACATTCTCACTGAAAGCCTTTAGAATATTCTAGGAAGTCAGCCGCACACACACACACACACACACACACACACACACACACACACACACACACACACACACCTTGTAGGACTTATGTTAATGTTTTGGCCATTAACACTGCCTTATTAACGGAGCTTCCAGCCAACTGGCTCTGATTAATCCAACCCCTCTGCGGTGGTATTAAACTGCTCATTAGAATTATCAACAGGTGCATCCGGGCCTGACAGATAACTGTAGTGCACGGCTCTCCTGTAGGGCTCTCCGACTCGCGGCGACACAGGCTTCTCTGCAGGGACCTGTACATCTTCTTCTCTGCAAGGACCTGTACATCTTCTTCTCTACAGGGACCTGTACATCTTCTTCTCTACAGGGACCTATACATCTTCTTCTCTACAGGGACCTATACATCTTCTTCTCTGCAAGGACCTGTACATCTTATCTACAGGGACCTGTACATCTTCTCTGCAAGGACCTGTACATCTTCTTCTCTGCAAGGACCTGTACATCTTCTCTGCAAGGACCTGTACATCTTCTTCTCTGCAAGGACCTGTACATCTTCTTCTCTGCAAGGACCTGTACATCTTCTTCTCTACAGGGACCTGTACATCTTCTTCTCTACAGGGACCTGTACATCTTCTCTACAGGGACCTGTACATCTTCTCTGCAGGGACCTGTACATCTTCTCTACAGGGACCTGTACATCTTCTCTACAGGGACCTGTACATCTTCTCTACAGGGACCTGTACATCTTCTCTACAGGGACCTGTACATCTTCTTCTCTACAGGGACCTGTACATCTTCTTCTCTACAGGGACCTGTACATCTTCTTCTCTACAGGGACCTGTACATCTTCTCTACAGGGACCTGTACATCTTCTCTACAGGGACCTGTACATCTTCTCTACAGGGACCTGTACATCTTCTCTGCAGGGACCTGTACATCTTCTCTACAGGGACCTGTACATCTTCTCTACAGGGACCTGTACATCTTCTCTACAGGGACCTGTACATCTTCTCTACAGGGACCTGTACATCTTCTTCTCTACAGGGACCTGTACATCTTCTTCTCTACAGGGACCTGTACATCTTCTCTACAGGGACCTGTACATCTTCTCTACAGGGACCTGTACATCTTCTCTACAGGGACCTGTACATCTTCTCTACAGGGACCTGTACATCTTCTTCTCTACAGGGACCTGTACATCTTCTTCTCTACAGGGACCTGTACATCTTCTCTACAGGGACCTGTACATCTTCTTCTCTGCAGGGACCTGTACATCTTCTCTACAGGGACCTGTACATCTTCTCTACAGGGACCTGTACATCTTCTTCTCTACAGGGACCTGTACATCTTCTTCTCTACAGGGACCTGTACATCTTCTCTACAGGGACCTGTACATCTTCTCTACAGGGACCTGTACATCTTCTCTGCAGGGACCTGTACATCTTCTCTGCAGGGACCTGTACATCTTCTCTACAGGGACCTGTACATCTTCTTCTCTACAGGGACCTGTACATCTTCTCTGCAGGGACCTGTACATCTTCTCTACAGGGACCTGTACATCTTCTCTGCAGGGACCTGTACATCTTCTCTGCAGGGACCTGTACATCTTCTCTACAGGGACATGTACATCTTCTCTACAGGGACCTGTACATCTTCTTCTCTACAGGGACCTGTACATCTTCTCTACAGGGACCTGTACATCTTCTCTGCAGGGACCTGTACATCTTCTCTGCAGGGACCTGTACATCTTCTCTGCAGGGACCTGTACATCTTCTTCTCTACAGGGACCTGTACATCTTCTCTACAGGGACCTGTACATCTTCTCTGCAGGGACCTGTACATCTTCTCTGCAGGGACCTGTACATCTTCTTCTCTACAGGGACCTGTACATCTTCTCTACAGGGACCTGTACATCTTCTCTGCAGGGACCTGTACATCTTCTCTACAGGGACCTGTACATCTTCTCTACAGGGACCTGTACATCTTCTCTACAGGGACCTGTACATCTTCTCTACAGGGACCTGTACATCTTCCAGCCGACGGTAGCCATGAATCCACTGTCTTGAAGCCGCAGGCCCTTGGTTTGAATACAGTGAACAGAGCCGTTCAGCAGAGATTGAGCTATATAAGCCAGCGCCGCCGCCATGGTTTATTCATTATCCTGCAAGCGCTCCTAAATTAGATGAAGGGGTGGGTTGGTGTTTCTTTTCCTCGGGCTGTGCCCTGGCACTGTGTGAGGAAACATGCATCATCTCCCACGTAGAAGTTCAGCACTGGTGATGTTTACTATACCTTCTCCTCGGCTTAGTTGATCCTCGCGTGTTCCGCTACTCCCCGCCTCGTCTGCTAGCGTCTGCGGCGGCTCCCGTGTTTTACACCGGGGTAAACAGAGAGAGACGTCTGCTATTAAAACCCACAGTGTGGAGTTGACTCATTAATGTTGGTTTGAACTCCGGTTTTAGAAAGGCAATCAGCGGAAGTTGTGTTCCACTGTGTGCATGTGCGTGTGCGTGTGCGTGTGCGTGTGCGTGTGCGTGTGCGCGTGCGTGCGTGCGTGCGTGCATGCGTGCGACGCGTGTGTTTGATTAGGAGGAGGCTCTGAGGATGGATGTAACACAGAGGAAATAGCGGATGGAAGGCTGGTCTGATGTGAATTAGCAGGTGGTTGACAGCTTCATAAAGGAATTAAAGGCTGTTCTCTCTCTCTCTTGCCAGGATGGGGTTGATTTTGCACAGCCAAATCCTTACAGGTACATTTTGACACAGTCAGACTTAAATTATCACCCATGCTACTTTGTTTAATTCCAAATTCAACTTATTCTAATTAACTCCAAGGGATATGTAAGGCTTCTGTCACTTTGAGTGTAGCCTCGATACCCAGGCTTTCATTTTGTCTACTTTGAGTGTAAAATATAGTTAAAAAAAGAGTGTGTAACTTTGACAGTTCATTGTTGTTCATTTTGCTCTCTCGAATTATTGTTAAATTAACTTTTTTTTTTGCAAAGTGCAAAAGAGAGCATGGGTGAAATGGTTTTCCGAGGTTTCACGATTTTACGAGGTGTTGAGCTTGTGCAAAAAGTCACGTTACATGCATGCTTTAATCCATTAAGACCTGAGGTCAAAATTTAAAAAATGTCTTCTAGAGTACCACAGACGAAAAACAGTCTAAGTCCAAATTTCATTCTGACCCCTCCACGAAAAGGCCTTGTTGTCCTGAACCCTTATCTATCATTTATACATTATGGATCAATAGTGTGGACTTAGACTGTTATTCGTCTGTGGCATTCTTATTGATGACAAACCTATGTTTCTGTATCAGTGGTGCTCAAACTATTTCATGTGAAGGAACCCCAAACTTCTATGCAATTTGGCCACGACCCCAATCTGAAAATATGTTGTTCCAGGGACCCCAAGAAGCAAAGATTTGAGTTAAAAACCATCGCTCTAAAAGTTTTGTTCGCATTCAAAGATTTGCGCCACATTTTCTCGATTTTTCAAAAATAGCGGATCTACAAGCTCTATATGAGCGTCTAGGTTGTCTCCAACCGGCTTGCTGTGGATTGAAGGCCAGGATGTTGTGTGTTGGATGGCAGGTGGATGACATGGCCATACCACTGATACCAGCGCACTCGCCGCATTGCTGCAAGGCGAGATGCTGCATGGGAGCTGTTGGGTTTATAGGAGCTGTTGCTCCACGATCTACGCTTACAAAATATAATGGACAGAAGAAGCGTAAGAGAGGAACAACCAACAAAAGGACTATGTTTGTTCGGCCCAAAATATTGTGTTTGTTTGTTGATTGTCAGTCACGGTATCTTGTCAATTATACTATAATGCGTGATATGTGTTATGTAGTATATCGCCGTTGACGGGTGTCGCTGTGAGCTTATAAATCTGCTATTCTTACTACTTTTGTGTGACACTGTATGATGAAGAATGGCATTATTATTATGTTTTAAATAACAAATAATGTTGAAATCTGGAGATACAAGGTTTCTGCCCGAGAGCAACGACATGCAGGCTGCTACTCCTTTTGTTTTCAGCAGTTACAACATATTGGCATAAAAATAGCGACAGACGTCAAAGGAAAATGTCAGAGAACGAGACAACACCAACAAATTAAAAAAAAAGAGATACACATGAGGCAGAATATCACACTCTCTTGTCAGATAAATGTGTGTCTGTGAACGCATGTGAGAGACAGAGAGAGAGAGAGAGAGAGAGAGAGAGAGAGAGAGAGAGAGAGAGAGAGTGACTGCTTGTTAAAAGCAGGGTTGATAGATTTAATGGATGTTGTCAGGCAGTCTCTGCCTGCCAGCAGTATTTGTGCACCACCGACAACGATGCAATGTTGTGTATATGTGTGTGGGTGCACGTGTGTATGTGTATGGACTGTGTAGACTGTGTAGACTGTGTAGACTGTGCGTGCGTGCGTGCGTGCGTGCGTGCGTGCGTGCGTGCGTGCGTGCGTGCGTGCGTGCGTGCGTGCGTGCGTGCGTGCGTGTGTGCGTGTGTGTGTGTATAGACTGTGTAGACTGTGTACTTATCTCTGTTCAGCACAGGGGAAAAAGGCTTATTATGTAAAGAAGTGCTTTGTACGTCATAAATGAATGAACGGGGCCTGGGGGGAGGTTAGAGGAGACCAGAGGTAGATGGAAGAGGAGTGGACACACAGAGGGCAGAGCACATGAAACAAGCAGCACTACAGCATCACGGTCATCTGTTGGGAGCCTATGATGGATACTACACACACACACACACACACACACACACACACACACACACACACACACACACACACACACACACACACACACACACACACACACACACACACACACACACACACACACACACACACACACACACACAGAAGCCTTTGTGTTGGTTCTGCACAGATGTGAAGTATGTGGGTAGCGCTGTCTGTAGAGAGGCAGGCAGAATTAGAGAGAGAGAGCATAAAAGACATCAAGGCAAGAGCAGGTTTTGGACAAAAGAGATGTGAGATGTGACTGAAAAGCGTTAAAGGTTCTGTCTGGGTCCGTAATTCATCTCCGAGGAGACTCAGTGGGCTACGAGCGCCAGAGACAAGAGCAGGAATTCACACATGGCTGATTTGAAACAACATCAGTCGACACGCGCGCACACACACACACAAAAGTGAGAAGTGATCAGTGCTTGGACGCCAAAAAAAATCACACGTCCACCTGCCTCTCGTCTCCCCCTCTGGGGAGGTGAAAATCAAACACGCCGAACGCTCTAAACGATACACGACCAACAAACCGAAAACAAAACGAATCTAATCCACCGTCGTAATCAAAAAAGAGAATGGAAGAGACATGGCTCTCTTGAAATGAGCAGATGGCAACAGATGAAAAAGAGAGAGAGAGAGAGAGAGAGAGAGAGAGAGAGAGAGAGAGACTACTGTACACTAACTCACTCACTGGTATACCGTAGTTGTATGCAGCTCATTGTGTCCCATAAGGTTGTTTGCCCTGATGAAGGTCTGATGACCAAAAGCTTGGCCTTTTAAATAAAGCTACATGGACTCTAGTGTGCAGAGCCCTTTACCCTTTAGAATTGCTTTGCAGTCCTCTGGCACCTCTACCATATTCAAGTGCAGTGATCTTCTCACCGGGAGAGAAAGGTCAAAGTGAATGTCAGAGAGGATGCACACACACGCACGCACGCACGCACGCACGCACGCACACACGCACGCACGCACATGTTGGTTTAGCAGACGCTTGGGGACGTTGTGTTGGGTTACATAGATTCCACATGGACTTACCCTATAGGAAAGATACTGAGATAGGACTCGCACCCAGGTTTATTCCAACGCAGTTAACATTTTGGTTGTTCCAAGTCATCAGAACCTATAACCCCTTCCCATAACCTTAACTCATTTAAAATGTGTTAAATATAATGTAATGTAATATAATATAAGATGCACTTATCCGGAGGAAGACCAAGACCAAGAATGCACTTATCCAGAGGGTTACGTTTCAGGGGTTAGTATTACCTGTTACCTCTTGTAAATAAGTACGTTTTTTGTCAGTATCAGCCGAGATTGTGGGAGTCTGTCCCTGTTACAATGCGTCAGACATCTGCTGGGAGATGGACAGCTGAGGTGGAGCACCACACCTACCATCAGCTCCTAGTACTTGACCGCACAACCTGCCAACCCCATGAAGCCGTGCTACTCATACACTGAGTTGGCGGTGCCAGGAATGGAACACATGACCTTGTGGTTCAAAGGCATGAGCTCTACCGACTGAGCTATACCCAGAAACAAACCATCCTAAAAAATGAAGTGCAGGTTCTGAGAAGCCTATCTGAAACCGAGCCGTGAAGCGCATCCAGAACCTGTGAAATACGATAGGATGGCACTGCAAGGTTCATTTAGTTCTAAATAGTGGAAAAGAGACAATAGATGGACACTAGCTAATACCTTGATGGAAGAGGCAGGGCCTGTAAAATGGACCCGTCAGGGTTGGAGGGGGATGAGAGGCTGATGACAGAGCAGGAGGAGGAGGAGGAGGTAGTTAGCCACGAGTGCAGCTGACAGATTGTCATTAGCCCATTTATACCCGAGGACAATTCTACAAATGTCTTCTAAATCCTGACAGTTTTCTGAAAAACCCATGTTTCTATATCAGTGGTCCTCAAACATTTTCATGTCAAGGAGCCCCAGAAATATATGTAATTGGCCGCCGACCCCCATCTGAAAATATGTTGTTCCAGGGACCTCCCCACCAGAATCAAAGATTTGAGTTTCAGCGCAAAAACGTTTGCTCTAAAAGAATATACATATTCAAAGATTTGCGTCACATTTTCAGGATAAAAAAAAATAGCAGATCTACAAGCTCGTAAGCGCGGCACTCGGTGCCGCACTATGAGCTTGTAGATCTGCTATTTTTCAATAGCTGATGTATAACATCAAACATCAAACAGGGTTCCGTCCTGAATGGGTTAGAAACAAAACAGCTGCCTTTTCTCCACAGTGACTTTCATCATTCATAATCCACATTACACACACAGACACGCATGCACACACACACACACGCACGCATGCACACACGCACACATGGCCACTCACAGATTCCCATATGCACACGGTCACACAGATACAGTACATGCTCGTGCAAATGAAGACAAATGCATGCATGCTCACACGTCGTGACGTGCACACATTTCGCATGCGCTCACACACGTTATGTTGTCGTGCACACCCTCACATGCTTTTAGACGCACGTGATGATTCATGGACTCAGTCAGAACCCATGAAAACAGTCAGACAGGCATGAATGAACTCATGACACACGTGCACACACACACGCACACACACACGCACACACGCACACACACACACACACACACGCACACACGCGCAAACACGGACACACACACACACAAACACACACATACACGCACACACACACAAACACGGACACACACACACACACACACACACACACACACACACACACACACACACACACACACACACACACACACTCGGCTGCTGCCACAAGACCATAAAAAATGACTAATTGAGCTGACGTACCTATACTGTACACTACTTTAATAAGCAGAGAGAGAGAGAGGAGAGAGAGAGAGAGAGAGAGAGAGAGAGAGAGAGAGAGAGAGAGAGAGAGAGAGAGAGGAGAGAGAGAGAGAGAGAGAGAGAGGAGAGAGAGAGAGAGAGAGAGAGAGAGAGAGAGAGAGA
>NC_136811.1:39877989-39882989 GCF_951216825.1 Electrona antarctica
CTCCCCGCCTCGTCTGCTAGCGTCTGCGGCGGCTCCCGTGTTTTACACCGGGGTAAACAGAGAGAGACGTCTGCTATTAAAACCCACAGTGTGGAGTTGACTCATTAATGTTGGTTTGAACTCCGGTTTTAGAAAGGCAATCAGCGGAAGTCGTGTTCCACTGTGTGCATGTGCGTGTGCGTGTGCGCGTGCGTGCGTGCGTGCGTGCGTGCATGCGTGCGACGCGTGTGTTTGATTAGGAGGAGGCTCTGAGGATGGATGTAACACAGAGGAAATAGCGGATGGAAGGCTGGTCTGATGTGAATTAGCAGGTGGTTGACAGCTTCATAAAGGAATTAAAGGCTGTTCTCTCTCTCTCTTGCCAGGATGGGGTTGATTTTGCACAGCCAAATCCTTACAGGTACATTTTGACACAGTCAGACTTAAATTATCACCCATGCTACTTTGTTTAATTCCAAATTCAACTTATTCTAATTAACTCCAAGGGATATGTAAGGCTTCTGTCACTTTGAGTGTAGCCTCGATACCCAGGCTTTCATTTTGTCTACTTTGAGTGTAAAATATAGTTAAAAAAAGAGTGTGTAACTTTGACAGTTCATTGTTGTTCATTTTGCTCTCTCGAATTATTGTTAAATTAACTTTTTTTTTTCAGTTCAAGTGCAAAAGAGAGCATGGGTGAAATGGTTTTCCGAGGTTTCACGATTTTACGAGGTGTTGAGCTTGTGCAAAAAGTCACGTTACATGCATGCTTTAATCCATTAAGACCTGAGGTCAAAATTAAAAAAATGTCTTCTAGAGTACCACAGACGAAAAACAGTCTAAGTCCAAATTTCATTCTGACCCCTCCACGAAAAGGCCTTGTTGTCCTGAACCCTTATCTATCATTTATACATTATGGATCAATAGTGTGGACTTAGACTGTTATTCGTCTGTGGCATTCTTATTGATGACAAACCTATGTTTCTGTATCAGTGGTGCTCAAACTATTTCATGTGAAGGAACCCCAAACTTCTATGCAATTTGGCCACGACCCCAATCTGAAAATATGTTGTTCCAGGGACCCCAAGAAGCAAAGATTTGAGTTAAAAACCTTCGCTCTAAAAGTTTTGTTCGCATTCAAAGATTTGCGCCACATTTTCTCGATTTTTCAAAAATAGCGGATCTACAAGCTCTATATGAGCGTCTAGGTTGTCTCCAACCGGCTTGCTGTGGATTGAAGGCCAGGATGTTGTGTGTTGGATGGCAGGTGGATGACATGGCCATACCACTGATACCAGCGCACTCGCCGCATTGCTGCAAGGCGAGATGCTGCATGGGAGCTGTTGGGTTTATAGGAGCTGTTGCTCCACGATCTACGCTTACAAAATATAATGGACAGAAGAAGCGTAAGAGAGGAACAACCAACAAAAGGACTATGTTTGTTCGGCCCAAAATATTGTGTTTGTTTGTTGATTGTCAGTCACGGTATCTTGTCAATTATACTATAATGCGTGATATGTGTTATGTAGTATATCGCCGTTGACGGGTGTCGCTGTGAGCTTATAAATCTGCTATTCTTACTACTTTTGTGTGACACTGTATGATGAAGAATGGCATTATTATTATGTTTTAAATAACAAATAATGTTGAAATCTGGAGATACAAGGTTTCTGCCCGAGAGCAACGACATGCAGGCTGCTACTCCTTTTGTTTTCAGCAGTTACAACATATTGGCATAAAAATAGCGACAGACGTCAAAGGAAAATGTCAGAGAACGAGACAACACCAACAAATTAAAAAAAAAGAGATACACATGAGGCAGAATATCACACTCTCTTGTCAGATAAATGTGTGTCTGTGAACGCATGTGAGAGACAGAGAGAGAGAGAGAGAGAGAGAGAGAGAGAGAGAGAGAGAGAGAGAGAGAGAGAGAGAGAGAGAGAGTGACTGCTTGTTAAAAGCAGAGTTGATAGATTTAATGGATGTTGTCAGGCAGTCTCTGCCTGCCAGCAGTATTTGTGCACCACCGACAACGATGCAATGTTGTGTATATGTGTGTGGGTGCACGTGTGTATGTGTATGGATGAACACACGCGTACGCGTACGTGTGCGCGTGCGTGCGTGCGTGCGTGTGTGCGTGCGTGCGTGCGTGCGTGCGTGCGTGCGTGCGTATGTGCGTGCGTGTATAGACTGTGTAGACTGTGTACTTATCTCTGTTCAGCACAGGGGAAAAAGGCTTATTATGTAAAGAAGTGCTTTGTACGTCATAAATGAATGAACGGGGCCTGGGGGGAGGTTAGAGGAGACCAGAGGTAGATGGAAGAGGAGTGGACACACAGAGGGCAGAGCACATGAAACAAGCAGCACTACAGCATCACGGTCATCTGTTGGGAGCCTATGATGGATACTACACACACACACACACACACACACACACACACACACACACACACACACACACACACACACACACACACACACACACACAGAAGCCTTTGTGTTGGTTCTGCACAGATGTGAAGTATGTGGGTAGCGCTGTCTGTAGAGAGGCAGGCAGAATTAGAGAGAGAGAGCATAAAAGACATCAAGGCAAGAGCAGGTTTTGGACAAAAGAGATGTGAGATGTGACTGAAAAGCGTTAAAGGTTCTGTCTGGGTCCGTAATTCATCTCCGAGGAGACTCGGTGGGCTACGAGCGCCAGAGACAAGAGCAGGAATTCACACATGGCTGATTTGAAACAACATCAGTCGACACGCGCGCACACACACAAAAGTGAGAAGTGATCAGTGCTTGGACGCCAAAAAAAATCACACGTCCACCTGCCTCTCGTCTCCCCCTCTGGGGAGGTGAAAATCAAACACGCCGAACGCTCTAAACGAAACACGACCAACAAACCGAAAACAAAACGAATCTAATCCACCGTTGTAATCAAAAAAGAGAATGGAAGAGACATGGCTCTCTTGAAATGAGCAGATGGCAACAGATGAAAAAGAGAGAGAGAGAGAGAGAGAGAGAGAGAGAGACTACTGTACACTAACTCACTCACTGGTATACCGTAGTTGTATGCAGCTCATTGTGTCCCATAAGGTTGTTTGCCCTGATGAAGGTCTGATGACCAAAAGCTTGGCCTTTTAAATAAAGCTACATGGACTCTAGTGTGCAGAGCCCTTTACCCTTTAGAATTGCTTTGCAGTCCTCTGGCACCTCTACCATATTCAAGTGCAGTGATCTTCTCACCGGGAGAGAAAGGTCAAAGTGAATGTCAGAGAGGATGCACACACACGCACGCACGCACGCACGCACGCACGCACGCACGCACGCACGCACGCACATGTTGGTTTAGCAGACGCTTGGGGACGTTGTGTTGGGTTACATAGATTCCGTATGGACTTACCCTATAAGAAAGATACTGAGATAGGACTCGCACCCAGGTTTATTCCAACGCAGTTCACATTTTGGTTGTTCCAAGTCATCAGAACCTATAACCCCTTCCCATAACCTTAACTCATTTAAAATGTGTTAAATATAATGTAATGTAATATAATATAAGATGCACTTATCCGGAGGAAGACCAAGACCAAGAATGCACTTATCCAGAGGGTTACGTTTCAGGGGTTAGTATTACCTGTTACCTCTTGTAAATAAGTACGTTTTTTGTCAGTATCAGCCGAGATTGTGGGAGTCTGTCCCTGTTACAATGCGTCAGACAATCTGCTGGGAGATGGACAGCTGAGGTGGAGCGCCACACCTACCATCAGCTCCCAGTACTTGACCGCACAACCTGCCAACCCCATGAAGCCGTGCTACTCATACACTGAGTTGGCGGTGCCAGGAATGGAACACATGACCTTGTGGTTCAAAGGCATGAGCTCTACCGACTGAGCTATACCCGGAAACAAACCATCCTAAAAAATGAAGTGCAGGTTCTGAGAAGCCTATCTGAAACCGAGCCGTGAAGCGCATCCAGAACCTGTGAAATACGATAGGATGGCACTGCAAGGTTCATTTAGTTCTAAATAGTGGAAAAGAGACAATAGATGGACACTAGCTAATACCTTGATGGAAGAGGCAGGGCCTGTAAAATGGACCCGTCAGGGTTGGAGGGGGATGAGAGGCTGATGACAGAGCAGGAGGAGGAGTAGGAGGTAGTTAGCCACGAGTGCAGCTGACAGATTGTCATTAGCCCATTTATACCCGAGGACAATTCTACAAATGTCTTCTAAATCCTGATAGTTTTCTGAAAAACCCATGTTTCTACATTATGTCAGTGGTCCTCAAACATTTTCATGTCAAGGAGCCCCAGAAATATATGTAATTGGCCGCCGACCCCCATCTGAAAATATGTTGTTCCAGGGACCTCCCCACCAGAATCAAAGATTTGAGTTTCAGCGCAAAAACGTTTGCTCTAAAAGAATATATATATTCAAAGATTTGCGTCACATTTTCAGGATAAAAAAAAATAGCAGATCTACAAGCTTGTAAGCGCGGCACTCGGTGCCGCACTATGAGCTTGTAGATCTGCTATTTTTCAATAGCTGATGTATAACATCAAACATCAAACAGGGTTCCGTCCTGAATGGGTTAGAAACAAAACAGCTGCCTTTTCTCCACAGTGACTTTCATCATTCATAATCCACATTACACACACAGACACGCATGCACACACACACACACACACACGCACGCACGCATGCACACACGCACACATGGCCACTCACAGATTCCCATATGCACACGGTCACACAGATACAGTACATGCTCGTGCAAATGAAGACAAATGCATGCATGCTCACACGTCGTGACGTGCACACATTTCGCATGCGCTCACACACACACGTGTGTGAGTGCTCGTTATGTTGTCGTGCACACCCTCACATGCTTTTAGACGCACGTGATGATTCATGGACTCAGTCAGAACCCACGAAAACAGTCAGACAGGCATGAATGAACTCATGACACATGTGCATGCACACACACACACACACACACACACACACACACACACACACACACACACACAT
>NC_136811.1:39885489-39897989 GCF_951216825.1 Electrona antarctica
AGAGAGGTGGGAGGGGCTGGGTTGGCTTGGGGGGGTCACAGAGAGAGGTGGGAGGGGCTGGGTTGTCTGGGAGGGGTCACAGAGAAAGGTGGGAGGGGCTAGGTTGGCTGGGAGGGGTCACAGAGAGAGGTGGGAGGGGCTGGGTTATTTGGGGGGGGTCACAGAGAGAGGTGGGAGGGGCTGGGTTGGCTGGGAGGGGTCACAGAGAGAGGTGGGAGGGGCTGGGTTGGCTGGGAGGGGTCACAGAGAGAGGTGGGAGGGGCTGGGTTGGCTGGGAGGGGTCACAGAGAGAGGTGGGAGGGGCTGGGTTGGCTGGGAGGGGTCACAGAGAGAGATGGGAGGGGCTGAGTTGGCTGGGAGGGGTCACAGAGAGAGATGGGAGGGGCTGTGTTGGCTGGGAGGGGTCACAGAGAAGCACAGCTGTAAAGTAACTACTACTGTACTTATAATAGTCAGAACACAGCCGCGACCCTTCATGTCACCACAATGGAGGACAGTCACTTCCGGGTCATAATGCCGGATAACGCTTCTTCTTCTCTGCTTCTTATGTGGTTCATTCTGTTGGCCTCACGTTACCGCATATGCCATGGTATAACAGGAGGGAATCGGTTAAGTACAATTTGTTAGGTATTTGTACCTTTACTTTTACTCCACTACATTCATTTTAAAACTTGAGTTATAGTTTCTCTGGAGATTTCGATTATTATTACAAGCCCAGAAGCCTGAGGAAGGTCGCAAGACCGAAACGTTGCTTTAATAAAATGCTCTGAACCAGCAAGTGGCAGTGTGCGGGTGTCCCTCCTTTCAGATTATTATTACAAAACATTACTTTTGAAAACTTGAAATGGGACATTCTGCAAAATGAGAATTGTACTTTCACTCAAGTACATTTTGAATTCAGAACTTTTACTTGTATTGATACTTTTACTTAAAGGATCACTTTCCAACCTATCTTCATATAATAGGTCCTCACTAATAATCATGATAAAATGGCACATTTTTCTTTTCTACATAGGAGGGCTGTGGGAAGTTCAGAAACCTGTCCACAAGTGACATCATCGATGGGGAATCCAAGCTAATAGAAGCTGCAGGCTTTCTCGTCCTGAAATGTTGCAAGGTGAAAATGGAAGCCATCGTTCTCACGATGATAACAATCTTAAAGCTGGAGTGCCACGATTTTTTTCCACCCTAAAACATGATGATCAGGTATTATTATAATATAAGGAGGAAGAATTTCTTCCAGAAAGTGTACAGTATTTGTTAAAATCATGCTTTTATGTGGACACGCCCATCAGTTAATTAAGTATGCCTGGTTCACCTGGTGGGTGGTGATGGGTGGTGATCCACCTGAACTGAAGCCGCACCCACAGCTGTAGTTGTATGATAAAGGGGGAGGGGTTAGCTGTAGTGTGATGTCACTATATTACTGTTTATTTCATTGGCCCGTTTGTCTGCCAATGGTTCAGTCTCCAGGAAGAAAACCTAAATACAAAGTTAATACACCATTGCACATAAAAATGACTCCAGGGTGTAATGATGTACTGTCACCTCATAGACACATGAAAAACTGGAAAAATTGTGGCACTCCATCTTTAACATTTTTGTAAAAACATCTTGTTTAAAAAAAAGAATCTGCCTAACGATGATGTCACTGATGGACGGGTTTCTGAACTACCCACAGCCCTCCTATGAGACACACACCGAGTAGAAGAAATTGGTGGTATTTTATCATGAACATTAGTGAGGACCTATTATAT
This sequence comes from Electrona antarctica, assembly GCF_951216825.1. Taxonomy (NCBI): domain Eukaryota; kingdom Metazoa; phylum Chordata; class Actinopteri; order Myctophiformes; family Myctophidae; genus Electrona; species Electrona antarctica. The sequence goes on from NC_136811.1 coordinate 39,887,247, forward strand.
GAAGATAGGTTGAAAAGTGGGGTCCTTAAAGGACCCCACTTTTCAACCTATCTTCATATAATAGGTTACTTAAAGTAAGAAATGCTAGTACTACAGTATCTCCACCACTGGAGAAGCAAAGAATAAAGCCTGAGTTGTACTTATAGCGATCTGATGATCACGTAACTTCATGACAGAGAAAAGTAAGACGGGAAGACATACTGGGAGAGAGAGAGAGACAGAGACAGAGAGAGAGAGAGAGAGAGAGAGAGAGAGACACACACATGAGAGAGAGAGAGAGAGAGAGAGAGAGAGAGAGAGAGATAGAGAGAGGGGGGCTGGTGAAAGGAAAAGATTATCATGAGTGGGAGAAATTATCCCTTTGTTCGGGGCGTTTTGAAATGGCGGAATGGGGTCACGATGGTTGACATCGATGTGCACACGCTATTATGTACCAAGACTTCATCCGGACCCCCTACCAGGCAGCTACACACACGCACATGCACACGTACACACAGTATCTGTACTGTACAGCAGTTCTACAGCGAGAGTTTTTAAGCTGCTAAAGACCCTGAGCCACCCCCCCCCCCCCCACACACACACACACACACACACACACACACACACACACACACACACGCCAATCCTGACAGCCGCTCACAAAAGCCAAAAGATGAAACATCGTTTGCCACAGCCTTGACAGGTTGATAGATGCGTCAATCAATATCACGTCACACATGTATGTCTGCAGACTGAAGAAGGCCGGGCCGACAAATCATGCACGCACCCGACCCGAGCATTGGTTTGACACGCCAACGTTGGCAGGGGGACAAAAATAACATCACACACAAAACGCAGACACAGTCGCAGGTTATTATCAGGACGCACATCCTTGGAGAGAAGAGGCACAATCAGACACAACTGCAGTAGAACACAATCAGAGCCCAGTGTGGTCTGTCTGTCTGTCTGTCTGTCTGTCTGTCTGTCTGTCTGTCTGTCTGTCTGTGGTGATTGACACGTGACAGGGAAGCCAGAGGATAGAGACGTGTCCAGTGGTGAAAGTAACTAAGTACATTTACTTAAGTACTGTACTTAAGTCCTTTTGCTTTACTGAAGTACCGGTATTTCAGAATTTCTTCTACTCCACTACATTTTGGAGGCAAATATTGTACTTGTACTCCACTATAATTATTTGAACATTTTAGTTATTAATTTGTAGATTTTGATTATTATTACAAAACATACATTAAAGGAGAATTTCGGACTAGAAGGCTTCCTTACCTTTATTTGTAGTTGTTACATCCCCACCAAAGAGGTCCAGGTGTTATTTTGTGCAGAAACCCATTATTGGCTATTTCCCCTATACCATAAGCCCTCAATGGGGCGTTGGGTTTTAGTGCTAATTCGCTTATTTCCATCTAAATAAGTAGTAAAGTGTGTCGCTTGGGATACTATTTACATTATGAAGAGAGGATATATACAATCAAAAAAGTTTTTCGAACGATGGGAATAAGCGAATTAGCACTAAAACCCAACGCCCCATTGAGGGCTTATGGTAGGGGAAATAGCCAATAATGCGTTTTTGCACAAAATAACACCTGGACCTCTTTGGTGGGGATGTAACAACTACAAATAAAGGTAAGAAAGCCTTCTAGCCCGAAATTCTCCTTTAACCACTTCAGCCCTATATTCTGTATACATTTTGGCCATTTCGGGATGCGACGCATCGTAAGCTTGTATGCTATTTTCTAAATATCTATTATACAAGACAGGAACAAAAGGCACCAGCTACTACGTCACTGACACGCTGCAACACGCTGCAACACACACTGCAACAACACACTAACACGTCACAGACTTACCCTCCGCGTCGTTCGTTCCCTATCTCCTCATGTCGCGCCGCACGCCCAGACTCAACACCAGCCGCCTAAACATTGTCATTGCACTGCCACTAAAGCCGCCTCCCGTCCACACGCGCAAACAATATCAATATCAATAATAAACACAAACACGCCACAAGCACCGACACCCCCGCCTAATTTGTGGCCACGTCTATGACAACAAGCACAGAAAAAATGCCATTCAACACGCTACTTACACACACTACCACTCGCTTACAATACGCGGACCTGGCAACACTACATTCCCTCTCCCATTTGCTCACAGCCCACCACGTGACCCACACACACATACCAAAACCAAGTAGAAGAAGAAGAACTAGAACTACACAGCGCACACTCTGATTCTAACTTGGAGACTTACCATAATGCTAACACGACCGCGTCGACACCTGGCGTGGTACAAGCGGGACAAACCCAGGCGCATATATGGATACCAACAACAACACTACACGCGCGCGCTGCAACAACAAACAGCTACGTACAGTGTGTGTGTGCGTGCGTGCGTGCGTGCGCGGGGGGGGAATTTGGATCGCCTCGCGATGCCGCGACAATGGCACTACACTACACAGGGCTCGCCAGTGCCACTACGTACTCGCATTTGCAACTTACAATATCACCGTGCGAGTTGTAACATTCACTTTGTAGCACCGCTGCGACTACACAATCCAAACTTCTTTACAGCTACAAGTTGCGCCGTTTACATCCACAACAATGGGTCACTCTCTCGGTTCTGCACCGCTGCTGGAGAAGTATAGCACTGTCGAAGGCAGCGCAACTACTCCCCCCCCCCCCCCCCCCCCACACACACACACACACCCCAGAGAGGGAGGAGAGAGAAGAGAGCGAGAGAGAGACAGAGCACACACGTCTTCACGTAGGAACACAGATAGACAACGACAGCGCTTTCCAGTCCTTAGTAACTCCTTACCTTTTCTCTCACATTGTTTTCTTAGCTTTGTGACTGACCAATGAGAAGCAGATTGTATTGTCTGCAAAGCAACTATGTGTCTGTCACAAATAAAAGCTCTGTCCTGCAAGCCCATGTCATGTCAACACAGACAAGGCAGCTGTGCGCGCGGTGACTCCTGCAAATTACACTGACCCAATATTATTTTGTACAACCTAGCAAAGCATAACATATGATGGCTTGGACAATAGGCTGGTCTCTCTTTTTACAAGACATACGCCATTGCATACAGGTTCTCAACCTTTTTCAAGGACCCCCATAACTCTGACAGTAAAACCAAATGGACCCATAAGAGTCCCATTTGATTCCATTTGTACAGTATCACAGTTAAAAGTTATAAAACAGTCCATTTGGTTCCATTTCTACACTCTCAGAGTTACACACCTGTAGGGTCCACTTGGTTCCATTTGTACACTCTCAGAGTTACAGACCTATAATGGGTCCATTTGGAACCCCCTCAAGGAACCATGAGGGTCCCTGGATCACACCTTTGACAGCCACTGCTTTCAAAAAATACATAACTAATATAGAGCATATTTGATCAATTTAATGTTAGGCTACAGATTATTTTGACATCTGAATTTAACAGAACCGCCCACGCACGACACATGCACATGCACGACGTGCACGCGCATGTCCACATCCACATGCACGCGCGCATGTGTCCTCTTTTTGCTCCTTCAGAATATGGTCTGCCTACACACTTAAAATAATGCAAACACGCAAATTGCGCAAACCACTGCATCGACACCTGCCGTGGAACAAACGGGACGAACCGAGGCGCATATATGGATAACAACAACAACACTACACGCGCGCGCACACGCGCTGCAACACAAAACAGCTGCATAAAACGCGTGTCACTGTGGACTTCTGTATCTGTGGACTTCTGTATCGCAACGCGGGGCAACGCAACTCTGGGATGAGCGGGCCGAAGGCCCGCGAAATTCTAGTTTCTATACATTTTAAAACTGGACATGGGACATTCTGCATAATGAGTACTTTCTAAAATGTGAATTTCCAGACATTTACTTGTAAAAGAGTATACTTGTACACTGCAGTGTTGGTACTCCACCGCTGGACGTGTCCCCGTGCGACCGGAGCTGTGCCTCTCAGCAGGTAGCTTGTTTACCTCGCCTCACCACACACTGAAACGTACATCACAGTGTTAGACCTGAGGCCCGTTCTAAAAAAATGTCTTCTAAATCCTAAAAGTTTTCTGAAAATCCTGTTTCTATGTCAGTGGTGCAGCACAACTGACATAGAAACAGGATTATCAGAAAACTGACACTGGTGCTCAACCTTTTTCACATCAAGGACCCCCAGAATTACTGTATACCGTTTGGCCGCGGACCCCCATCTAAAAACAAGTTGTTCCAGGGACCCCCCCCAGAATAAAGATTTGAGATAAAAAACGTTTGCTCTGGAAGAATGTATATTTAAAGATTCGTGCCACAATTTCATGATGTTTCAAAAACTAAAGTATAACATAATGCTTAAAACACCAAAAGGGGTTCCCGTGCTGAATGGGTTAAGTAAAGGTATCAATACCGCAATGTAGAAGAAGTACTCTGTTACGAGTAAAAGTCCAGAATTCTAAATTGACTAGAGTAAAAGTACAAAAGTATTGGTATAACGTGGAAAGTACTCATTATGCAGAATGTCACATTTCACATTTTCCGATCTATTAAAAAAATCTTTTGAATAGCAGATTTACACGCTTACAATGCATTGCATAGCGACGCATTGTGAGCTGTGCTATGTTTTATAATAACAATCAAAAAGTACAAAGTAACTAGTAAAGTTACTTAAAATGTAGTAGAGTAGAAATACTCAAGTAAAGTACAAATACCTCAAAATTGTACTGAGACTAGTACAGTACTTAAATGTACTTATTACTTGTACTTGTTACTTTCCACCAATGACACTTTGTCGTGACGCAAACACAGCCACCGCGGGCCTCGGCAGGTAGCGGGACTCCCCATGCATGCGCCTTCACCGCGGGGTGTTTGGTGGTGGTGGGGGGGATGGATGGATAGATGCCTTGGGCATGTGAAAATGTTAAGTGTTTGTGGGCGCTCTGCTTCGCCACGCTTTTGAATCTGAGTATTCGTGAAAGGAATAATGGGCACGGCTTAGGCTGGCAACGCTTTGTGTGCTGAGAGAATGAAAGGGTTGTGGCCTTGTGTGTACTGTGAGGCCTCGCCGTGCATGTGTCCTGCTGTTCTGTTCCCGGAGGCCAACTCAAGGGACATTGCAGTTGTCTGGACGCTTTCAGATATGGAGTATCTGAGCACTGTGGCACACGTCTGGCTCCTTGGGCAAACATACAGTGTATGCCTGAATAGTAGCTACGGTATACAAGTGAAATGTAGAAAGCATTTTTTTTTTTATATAGTCATTAGTGAAGACAGACAGGAAAGTGGGAGGGAGAGAAGGGGAGAGACATGCAGCAAAGGTCGTCAGGAACGGGACTCGAACACGCGACACGCTGTCAGGCTAGAGCCTATATGTGGCATGCGCCTGGACCACTTGGCCAGCGGGCGCCCCAGAAAGCATATTTATAAGAATGGTATTTGTATTTACATCTACCGGAGGAGTGAGTTTCCAATTGACCTCCTCCGGTGTATCAGAATATAAATCGGAAACTTAGATCTCCCGCGCCAGATGTTCCCAACTGATCCCATTATTTTGTTTACACTTGAAAGAGGGCTTGATTACCGTCCCTCTCGTCCCGCTGTCGCAAATACTGACCCTGTCCTTGTATCACACAGTAGCTCTAATATTTGTCTGTGCTAATATGAATTTTTCTATCGCAGTTGTGCATTGTTTGTACTGTGTGCCTACTGCATTATGGCACTGCACGCTTACTGTTTTCCTTGAGAGGAATATATACCCGGAAATTACTTTTTGTTTACTCTGTCCTTTACTTGGTCTGAAGATTAAAAGGATACAGTGGCTCTTACTACAATAACGTAAAGAGGCTTAACAGGACTACGGTGTTGTTTGTGTCTCCTCAACCCTGTATTTAAAAGCGATTGTGGTTTAAAAGCAAAGCACAGAGCAGTGCCAGCTCAGACAGTGCAGTCTGTGTGTCAAACTGCTAGCTCCTTCTCAATACCTAATATCCATGCAGTGGCAATGTCTCAATGCTGAAACACTGAAGGAACAGCATGCCAGTGTGCTATAACTCCCACTCAATTCAGTCAGGCACTCTCGTCAAGATGAAAACCATTTATTCAAATGATATTGCTTTGTATTTGTATATATTATGGCTGTGCACCCATGAAGAACAGTCTGTGCAGGCATGGCACAGACTGTGAGCTCTCAACCCTCCATGCGGCACAGCCTAAAGACGATAGTTATTACTAGGGATGGAGCTTGTTACATTTTATTGATAATGAGCACCTTATCGTTCCTGCTTATTGATCCGGGCTTTTATCGAGGCCACTATTGAGCGTTTTAGAATATTTTGTGGAAATAAAAGATGCGAGACGACAAATTCTGAACAGAACTGGTATACTTTTTTGTATTGGCCACGTGTGAGTTTGTGGCGTGGGTGATTATATTTAATTCTTGATCGCCTCTCGTCTTGATTGTTTTAAACATGACCTGGGCCGATATGCTCGATAACAGGCTCGACAAGCACAAAGATTATTGATATCGGGTCTCAATAAATTTGTTATCGAGTTTATAATGGGCTCGCGGGTTTCGAGCTCCATCCCTAGTTATTGCAATTGACATGACAATAGACATACTGTATGAACAGAACGTAAAGATACTGGCCTGGGACGGCTTAGCGGTCCAGGCACCTTGGCTGGTAATCCAGCACGACAGTGTTGCGGGTTCGAGTCCCGATCCCGATGAACTTTACTGTGTGTCTTTCCCCCATCTCTCTTTTTCCTGTCTACCTACTATTTACTATACATATATCAATGAAGGCGCCAAATATATATATAAAAAAATAATAATATAAAGATACTGTATACACAAACATTAAGAACATGATGAGCCCGCATCGAGTGACATGCTGACATAGTAAATGCTACCACAGGCTGGGGAAGTGGAGGGAGTTTGCTCGCTGACGACGAGCTGTCATTTGTGCTGGCATGCAGTGAGATATGCTGAGGATGTGCTGTAAGTGTGAGCATCAGTCTGCTTAAATAGACCATGTACTGTACTGTAGTTGAAAGTTAAAAGCATGGCAAGAAATAAAAAGTAAAAACAACATATGCAACAATCAATTTCGTGGTACCCGTAGCCTGGCTAAACTAAAATGGTCAGGTTAAAACCAAGTAAGAGGACAACAAAGTCAAGGGAATGCTTTGGTAAAAAAGGTAGGTTTTTAGTCCATTTTTAAAAGCATCAGTAGACTGTGGCGCTCTCAAGTGCAAGGGAAGGGGGCTCCAGAGACATGGGGCTGTGTAGCAGATGGCCCGGTCGCCCATGGTGTGGAGATTGGTGTGGGGAACAGGGAGAAGGTGGCTTCGGGTGGCGGGTTTAGGGGCGATGAGTTCTTTAAGGTATTTTATGACTTAAATCTGTATTGAAGATTTTCACAACATGGAACTCAGATGTTGTGATAAAGACACATAAACAAGAACAAAATTAATAACTGTCTTGATCAACAAGGTACAACAAGGTAGTGTTTTTTAAGCACAGGAGACGGTTTCAAATGATTTTGTAAACAAAAGGTGTACATTAAATTGACTATTAAATACTTGATGATCTACCCTTTCTAGCAACTATTCCCCTCCCATTATGAGAGGTACCTATCTGAAAATGTGTTTCCGGAAATATGAACAATGATATATGAATGTATACCATGTACATGCATGTATGCTGCATACATAAACACGTGTATGTTTACTGTACGCTACTTGCACACTTATAGACGTGTTAAAAAAGATATATCTATACTTATGTAAATGTAAATTCTACTGAGAAGGCAATTTATCTTCATTTTCTCAGGAACACACCCACGTTCTCACTATAACAACTATAATGACCCCCTCTAGAGGCACACCTACACACCTACACGCACGCACGCACGCACGCACGCACGCACGCACGCACGCAAGCACGCACGCACGCACGCACGCACGCACGCACGCACGCACGCACGCACGCACGCACGCACGCACCAGACGCACGCACGCACCAGATGCACGTACGCACGCACGCACCAAACACACGTGGATCACTAACAAAACCTCACTCACTCAATACACGTTCCCGTACAAAGCGTGCACGCGTGCGCCCGTGCATATACATATCGGCCCACCACCACGCTGCTGAACCACTCAGCCGTCTCGCCTCAAGGGAGGCATAAAGAAATAAATTCCACACTTCCGCCTACCCCGAGAAGAGCCTTGCGGACAAAGAGAAATGTAATCTCAGATAAGCCCCGCCAATAGAATCCGTTCATTAGCCTCAACGCTGCTGGTTCTGCAGCTAACCCATCAACCCCTGTATACCTCCAACACCTCACCCTCCCTCCACTCTTTCCCACAGCTTTGTTTTCTTTCCACTTCTCTCTTCATCTCCCCATCTCACCTCTGTCTCTCTCTCTCTCTCTCTCTCTCTCTCTCTCTCTCTCTCTCTCTCTCTCCCCATCATCCTCTTTCCAAACCCTATTTTTATTTTTTCACTGAACCCCATCTATCCTTCTTCTCATTCTATCCATTCCTGCATCACTGACAGCCACTCCATCCACCCATCCATCCACCCATCCATCCACCCATCCATCCACCCATCCATCCCTCCCTCCATCCCTCCATCCATGCATGGCTTTATACATACATATTTTATATACCGTACATATATACATACATACATACGTACATACGTACGGCGTACGTACATATACGTGCACACACACACACACACACACACACACACACACACGCACACACGCGCACACACACGCACACACATCCTCTCCAACTGCATTATGTCTCTTCCTCCTCCAAGCTGTTGTTTTCCAAAATTGCCTCCACTGCTTCTCTGCTTCTCTGAAATGTGCACACACCTCTGGTGCACAGATGCATTAACCAAATATGGACCCAGAATCCCAGGGGTCCATTTGGTTACATTTGTACAGAGTTAAATGACAGTTAAAGGGTCATCTTCTGCCCTTTACTCTCCTTCAGGGGATTCAGTGTCAGCTTCACCCAGCTGATTGCTGCTCAGATGGTCATGATGAAAGAGGGTCAAACCAGTGACCTTCACTTCTCTACCCAGTACCCACTATAGATAGATAGATAGATAGATAGATAGATAGATAGATAGATAGATAGATAGATAGATAGATAGATAGATAGATAGATAGATTGTATACATGTATATAATCAGTCTTGTGTCACATCTTAGCGCTGTAATTCCACTGCGTATTAAAACGCTGGCACGACCTTCTCAGCATACTTAAGTACGCGTGGATCCTTGTAAGGCTGTTTGAGTGCTTAATATTTTCAGCACGCAGCTGACTTAAGCCCCTTAAGTGCTCTGGCAACACTTATTCCACGGTGGCTTCAATGAAGCCCATTAAAATTTTGATTTGGATGAGCAAGGAGAGAGAGGAATAAAACGAGACTGAGGTTGGGAGAGGAAGAAAGGCGGAGGGGGGGGGGGGGGTAAAGAAAGAGAGAGAGAGAGAGAGAGAGAGAGAGAAAGAGAGAGAGGGAGAGAGAGAGAGAGAGAGGGAGAGAGAGAGAGAGAGGGAGTAAATAGAGACAGAAAGAAGGAAGCAGAGGGAGGCCAAAAAAAGGGGAGAGTGGGTTAGGGGACACATTTTACCATTTCCCTCATTTCCTTCCGCACACACTGTGACAAAAACAAACATGCACATCAGGGGGTTTACCCAAGCAAGGACCCCAGCATCACGCACGCACGCACGCACGCACGCACGCACGCACGCACGCACGCACGCACGCACGCACGCACAGACACAGCGTGAATGTGCCACATGTTTGTTTTCTATTTTTTTCACATTTCCCTATCTTTATCTATTATGTACCTTGCTGCTCTGTGAACCACTTTGCAAAGAATCTCTTTTGTTTAAAGCACCGCTCATAAACATGATACAATGATGCCGGTGGGGTGGGGTGGTTTTGTGGGGGGGTGGGGTGGTGGGTTTTGGTGGTGGGGTGGGGTGAGGTGGGGTGGTGTGGTGTTGTGGGGGGGGGTGGGGGGGTGTGGTGTTGTGGGGTGGTGTGGTGGGGTGGGGGCGTTTCAAAAAGGCCTTTTTTTGAACACAGCATTTGGGCTCGCTCGGGGACAGGTGCACATGACAGCTCATATGATTGATATTGTTTGATTGGAAAACAGTGTAGGAACACTTGTTATTGCGGTAGTAAAACTGCATTTCCATTTCCATTTTACAGGACAATGAAAGTCATAGACCTATATTCTAATGTAATTAGGTTCCCCCATTGTCTTTACATTGCCAGTTTTATTGCCGATGGGAGTGCCATTAGTACATGAGGTGGTAAGCTTGACGAAGTGAATTGTAGTTGGCGTGCGTGCGTGTGCGTGCGTGTGTGCGTGTGTGTGTGCGTGCGTGTGTGTGTGTGTGTGTGTGCGTGCGTGCGTGCGTGCGTGCGTGCACGTGTGTTTGTGTGTTTGTGTGTTTGTGTGTTTGTGTGTTTGTGTGCGTGTGTTTGTGTGCGCGTGTGCGCGTGCTCGCTAATGTACTCCTGAGAGACTCTCAGGTTGGGAGTTCTGAGCGTGTTTGTGTGGCTCCATTGTTATGCAGAGTATAAGGTGCAGCTAAATAGCAGTATAACAGCAATTTAAAACTCTTAATACGCAACAACACAATGCACTGCACTGTAGCTCCACCACCACTTGTGTACTTCACTCTCAAGATTCGAAATTCTCAACAGAGACACACTCCCA
>NC_136811.1:39902989-39905330 GCF_951216825.1 Electrona antarctica
GAACTATTTTCTAGAATCGTCACTGCATTTGGAGAGCTGCTGCCCTTCTGCATTCCGATTGGTTGAAGAAAATACAAAGGCTTCTTGTTGTATGCTTTGTTGTGGTGCGAATACCATATAGATTCTGACAACTGCTTTAACTTGCAACTAAAATTATTTTATTGCCTATTCGTTTGACAGTTCTAAAATTAAGGAACAAGTTGGCATGTTGAGTTATTTCAAATGTGAATGCTGGGGACTCTGTCTGCCTAGTGCAGGGGTGCCCACACATTTATTATTATTATTATTATTATTATTATGACGTGAGATCTACTTTCAAAATGACGAGCTCAACAAGATCTACCCACTGGAAAAATAATTGTATACCATTGCTGAAAATAGTTTAAATATATAATTTACCTGCATTTTGACAGCAGTTTCTGCTGTCAAAATATGACCCCCCAGTATTTAACTTAAACGCCCAATGCATTCTCAATGGCAATAGCACAAACTTTGGCATGCTACTAGTCCTACATACTTACACCTGGAAACCCCATTCAAACCTATTTAGGTTCATCTTACGGTGGACATGTTTGCCTGAAAAGAAATCTTTGAAATGTTTCATAGAAATATAGTGCTTTCAAATTTGAGAAATTTATAATGGGGCTCAATGGCAGCCAAATGGCACGTCAAAAAATCACTTTAACCTAGAAACTCCATTCACACATTTTTCAGCTTACTGCGGAGACACATTACCAGCAATTATTTTTACTTTCAATACTTGACTTCATTTAATATCAGATAATTACTTTTAAGTGCAGCTAATATCATGAACTTTAAGCCTTGTACTCAAGTGCTGTACTAATAGGTGACTTTCAGTTTTATCAGTCATTTTCTAGTGAGATATCTCTACTTTTTGTGACTTTCAGTACCGTGTGTGTGTGTGTGTGTGTGTGTGTGTGTGTGTGTGTGTGTGTGTGTGTGTGTGTGTGTGTGTGTGTGTGTGTGTGTGTGTGTGTGTGTGTGTGTGTGTGTGTGTGTTACCGACTACAACCGGGGCGCCTGATGGAGGGGAAAGGAACTGGTTGGAATAACGTGTTCCTTCCACACGCTACGTCCAACCAGGGAAACTCCCCCCTGTCAGGTGAAAAGGAGCAACTTGGACACTCAGGCATGAAGGAAGCATGAGTTCAAGTCCGTTGCTCTCCCCAGGTTGGCGGAGGGTGTGTAGAGCCCGGATCACATTAGATAATTGACACAGGGGTGAAAAATGGGTTACAAAATCGTGGGATAAAAATTATATAAAAAATAAAAATAAATCTACAGCAGAAGTATCAACTTGTCGGTTGCGCAATGCGCATCTATGAGGTCTGAACTGAATATAATGGATTGCATTTTTATAGCGCTTTTCTATGCACTACGTGCCCACTCAAAGCACTTACAATGGTCCATTCATTCATACATTGGGAGGTGAAGCGGCGAACAGTTGACGCCTGCAGCGTCCTCACTTCCCACATTCACACACCAGTGGTGGCAACCACTGGAGGCAATGCCGGGTTCAGTGTCCTGCCCAAGGACACTTCGACGTGTAGACAGGAGTCGGGATTCAAACCGCCGACCCATGGATCATAATTTGGACGACCTGCTCTACCTCCTGAGCCACAGCCGCCCTGATACGTTGAAATTGGCTATGCACCGTGTACACATAACCTCGCGTCACCAGGCTTTCCACCTCGCCGTGTGATCCTGTCGGGAGCGGATGGTAACTGACGTCATGTTGTAGTCACTGATTTGTAAAGCAGGAAAACGATATGCACATCCCAGTTTCAGAATACGGTGCTGGACCCAAAAAATTACTGAATGAAGAAAAAAGTGGAATGTCCGCACACGATATACGTATCTGCTCCCCGTCTTTTTATTACAACCTATAAACACAACAACGTTTCGCCCCTGAGAAAGCCCGGAGGGGCGAAACGTTGTTGTGTTTATAGGTTGTGATAAAAAGACGGGGGGCAGATATATCGTGTGCGGACATTCCACTTTTTTCTTCATTCAGTCACTGATTTGTAGTCATCAGACTGGAACCACAACCGGAATAAGCACCACCCAAAATTATTCCCCACGATCATAATTTTAGGGCCTACCCAATAAAATAGAATTTCCCTGTGAGATAACTAAGGTATAGAGAGACGCTAAATAGTCTCTGGAAAGTACACTCACATTTACATTTTTTTGTATTTTAAAAATCTGCGAAACTGTGCCGCATCAAGGATTTTATTGGGTAGGCCATAACATTATGACTGAATTATTTTGGGAGGTTGTGGTTTCCTGCCTAATGACTACAAATCAGTGACTACAACAT
>NC_136811.1:39905530-39995733 GCF_951216825.1 Electrona antarctica
CGCCACGCACGCACGCACGCACGCCGCACACACACACACACACACACACACACACACACGCACACACACACACAACACACACACACACACACACACACACACACACACAAACACACACACACACATGCACACCGGGGGCGCAGTATGTTATTGGCATTCTGAGGCTGAGGCCTGGTGGCCTTGAATAGAAGTGAATAGAAACCCATAAAGCCCCCGGTAAAAAAGTGCCGCAGCCCAGCTGTGGGTGTAGAGCTGTATTATTCTGGTGGAGGCGTGTGTGTGTGTGGAGGGGAGGGGGGGGGGGGGGGGGGGGGGGCTGTGCATCATATCTGATATCCCTTCCCTCCAGCCCCCATGCAGCTGCGTTATTATACCCAAAAGCGGCGCTTCCTAAACTTCCCGCTATGAATTTCTGCTCAGAAATAGCACCTCTCGCGCCTCCCTCCCACGCCCGCTCTCTCCTGGCTGTAAGTCTCCCGTGGCCCCAGACGAAGCTTCCACACAGTTAGCAGGTGTCAGTGGGTGGTGTCTCTCGGCCAGGCAGCCCATGGATCAGTGGGTGGTGTCTCTCTGCCTCGGGCAGGCAGCCCATGGATCAGTGGGTGGTGTCTCTCGGCTCGGGCAGGCAGCCCATGGATCAGTGGGTGGTGTCTCTCGGCCAGGCAGCCCATGGTTGGATGGTCAGTGGATGGTGTCTCTCGGCCAGGCAGCCCATGGTTGGATGGTCAGTGGGTGGTGTCTCTCGGGCAGGCAGCCCATGGATCAGTGGTGGTGTCTCTCGGCCAGGCAGCCCATGGATGTCAGTAGGTGGTGTCTCTCGGGCAGGCAGCCCATGGATGTCAGTGGGTGGTGTCTCTCGGCCAGGCAGCCCATGGATCAGTGGTGGTGTCTCTCGGGCAGGCAGCCCATGGATGTCAGTGGGTGGTGTCTCTCGGCCAGGCAGCCCATGGATCAGTGGTGGTGTCTCTCGGCCAGGCAGCCCATGGATGTCAGTGGGTGGTGTCTCTCGGCCAGGCAGCCCATGGATGTCAGTGGGTGGTGTCTCTCGGGCAGGCAGCCCATGGATGTCAGTGGGTGGTGTCTCTCGGGCAGGCAGCCCATGGATCAGTGGTGGTGTCTCTCGGCCAGGCAGCCCATGGATGTCAGTAGGTGGTGTCTCTCGGGCAGGCAGCCCATGGATCAGTGGTGGTGTCTCTCGGGCAGGCAGCCCATGGATGTCAGTGGGTGGTGTCTCTCGGGCAGGCAGCCCATGGATCAGTGGGTGGTGTCTCTCGGGCAGGCAGCCCATGGATCAGTGGTGGTGTCTCTCGGGCAGGCAGCCCATGGATCAGTGGTGGTGTCTCTCGGGCAGGCAGCCCATGGATGTCAGTGGGTGGTGTCTCTCGGCCAGGCAGCCCATGGATGTCAGTAGGTGGTGTCTCTCGGGCAGGCAGCCCATGGATCAGTGGTGGTGTCTCTCGGGCAGGCAGCCCATGGATGTCAGTGGGTGGTGTCTCTCGGGCAGGCAGCCCATGGATGGATGCTGTTCTTGGCGCTCATCGCTGTGATAGCTCGTGGGCCTTTATGGATATATGGCCTTTATTTTGTTCTTTTTTTTTTCGTCGCTACATCACCACTCCATGCAGCTAATTTCCTTTTGAAGAGGCAACAGCTGGCGAGGGAAATGGACACGTAATTAGTCGTGTTGTTTTTCCTCCTCACAAAGACGCACCAAACATCTCGGCCAGGCAGCCCATGGATCAGTGGGTGGTGTCTCTCTGCCTCGGGCAGGCAGCCCATGGATCAGTGGGTGGTGTCTCTCGGCCTCGGGCAGGCAGCCCATGGATCAGTGGGTGGTGTCTCGGCCAGGCAGCCCATGGATGTCAGTAGGTGGTGTCTCTCGGGCAGGCAGCCCATGGATCAGTGGTGGTGTCTCTCGGGCAGGCAGCCCATGGATGTCAGTGGGTGGTGTCTCTCGGGCAGGCAGCCCATGGATCAGTGGGTGGTGTCTCTCGGGCAGGCAGCCCATGGATCAGTGGTGGTGTCTCTCGGGCAGGCAGCCCATGGATCAGTGGTGGTGTCTCTCGGGCAGGCAGCCCATGGATGTCAGTGGGTGGTGTCTCTCGGCCAGGCAGCCCATGGATGTCAGTAGGTGGTGTCTCTCGGGCAGGCAGCCCATGGATCAGTGGTGGTGTCTCTCGGGCAGGCAGCCCATGGATGTCAGTGGGTGGTGTCTCTCGGGCAGGCAGCCCATGGATGGATGCTGTTCTTGGCGCTCATCGCTGTGATAGCTCGTGGGCCTTTATGGATATATGGCCTTTATTTTGTTCTTTTTTTTTTCGTCGCTACATCACCACTCCATGCAGCTAATTTCCTTTTGAAGAGGCAACAGCTGGCGAGGGAAATGGACACGTAATTAGTCGTGTTGTTTTTCCTCCTCACAAAGACGCACCAAACATTTGACCACTCTCTCTCTCTCTCTCTCTCTCTCTCTCTGTCTCTCTCTCTCTCTCTCTCTCTCCCTCTCTCTCTCTCGACCACTCATTCCGCGGTCATTATATCAGCCAAGACCGCCACACCTTGCTTTGTCACGCCGCGCGGTGGCGTCATTACAATTTGTGCCGCCGTATAGATACGATGGCGGCCGAGGAGGCCGGTTTGGTTGCCACGGCGATGAGTAATCATAGCCATTAGGAAAGTAATTGGGATGGCGGTGGCAGGCCCTGATGGCCGCCCCGATATGAATCACAATATTGATGTAGAGAACGGGGGGGCAATAATGACTACAATTAGTGTTAATTGTCACGACTTTGTCTCTCTCTTCCAGAAACTCCTCTTTATCTCCTTACCCTCTGCGCTACTCTCTCTCTCCTCATCGCGGAGTTCAGTTTACACAGTGCATGTGTCTCTCTGTCCCCTGGTGTGATGAATATGTACGGCTTAGCGTATTGCATTAAGAGCGATTAAAATCTCAGGGAAAATTAAATTTGGATGAAGTTGGAGGGATCGGACGATGTCAAAGTAGCTTAATTGCAATATGCCTAGGCCTACTGTGTCTCGGAGTCACACATGCAGCAGTGCAGTTATGGCATGCGCACACATATGGTCACAGACACAGACTCACACATATGGTCACAGACACAGACTCACACATATGGTCACAGACACAGACTCACACATATCGTCACAGACACAGACTCACACATATGGTCACAGACACACATATGGTCACAGACAGAGACTCACACATATGGTCACAGACTCACACATATGGTCACAGACTCACACATATGGTCACAGACACACATATGGTCACAGACTCACACATATGGTCACAGACACAGACTCACACATATGGTCACAGACACACACATATGGTCACAGACTCACACATATGGTCACAGACACAGACTCACACATATGGTCACAGACTACCACATATGGTTACAAACTCAACCTCCTTATCACACCAGCACACCAGTGTTAATTTTGACAGCAAATTCAGATTTAGTCCTAGTCTTAATCTTTTGAATAACACACCATTTGGTTTTATTGTTTTGTCTTAGTTTAGTTTTTGTCGACTAAATATAAAAATATTTTACCGGCAGTCTTTTAGTCTTAGTCTTATACAGTAGTCAACACAATTAACACTGACACACACACACATAAGCTCCATAGACACACACACACAAACGCACGCACGCACAGGGGCATACGTAGTCAGCCCACGCTTGGCTGCAGATACAGTATAGACATTTATTTGGGCCCCAAAGCAGTCAAGTCAGCAAGTCCTGCTATGGCAGCCACCATCTGTTTGTCTCCCAGCGTTTTCTGCCTTCTGAAGGTGTTTTACAGAGCGCTGCATGGGGCTCCTCTCCACCTAGCAGAGTAATATAATATACTCCTGCTGTCCGTTATCCAGCCTCCTTATTGCCTGCTTCATCACACACTTCAATATCCATGTCGCTCTTTGTCTTAAACCTATGAACACCACTTGTGAGTTTCGCCACAGACGGGGAGAGGGAGGGCTTGAGAATGCAAATCCAGATGCAAAGCCGAGAAAGACAGTGGTGGGGGTTTTTTTTCTGTTGGGGTGGGGGGTTAGCTGAGAGAGCTGGTTCTACCTCAGTGAAGGCGACCGTGCACCGCTCCAGGCTAACATGCCTTCACGCGACAAACGGTTCGGTAAATCGTTTGTATTCAAACAGAGGGTCGTGTCCCCTCCGCTCGCAGCAGGGGAGGGTGGAGAGTGTGTGACTGCATGGGGAGTAAACAAAATGACAGAGAAAAAAAAAACGACCTCAGTATAATCAAGCGTGATTATCCAGCAGCTGCCAGGACACATCAAAAGAGGGCTCCCTGCAAGCTTTGCCCCTGTCTTAATCCTCGCCTTCTTTTAGGAAACAGGTCTATTGTTTGTTTGTTTAAGGGAGTCAAGTGAGTCTGTGAAATTAGACATTCGCCCAGGGCCCAAACTGTGGGCAGTTTGATTTTTCTTTCATGAAAAAATGAAAGAAATCAAAGAGAACACTTTTAAAACTAGTGAAAATAGCCGATCTACAAGCTCAGAGTCACAACGCGTCACGCCGCGTTGTGAGCTTATAGATCGGCTATTTTCACTAGTTTTAAAAGTGTTCTCTTTCATGTCTCTTTCAGTGTAGTTATCCATGCATTCATCACATCACGCTTAGACTATTGTAATGCACTATACACAGGCCTAACCCATAAATCAATTTCCTGCTTACAACTTGTCCAAAATGCTGCCGCCAGACTTCTGACAAACACCAGGAGACGGGACCACATCACTCCGGTCCTGGCTACACTTCACTGGCTTCCTGTTGTTTTTAGAATTGACTTTAAAATCCTTTTATTAACATTTAAGGTACAAATGGGCCAGGCACCCCAATATCTTGTTGATCTCCTACACCCCTATAACCCTCCCCGCACCCTTAGGTCTTCAGACGGGGCTCTCCTAAAGGTTCCCGAGAAATTCCATCTGCTTTTATTGATTGTGTTGTACAGCACTTTGTGACTCCGTCCAGAAAAGTGCTATATAAATAAAGTTATTATTATTATTATGTAATTTCTTAGATTTTTCTTTCATTTTTTCATGACATTTTCATGACATTAATCTCTGAAAAGTTTAGCTTTTTTGGGAAGTTTCTTTTTTTTTATGTTTTGAAATAATAATAATTCAAAACAAAATAGGAAACAAAAAATAAGGGACCCATAAAAAATGTGTCCACGAACCACAGGTTCCGACCCAGTGTTTGGGAAAAGGTGGTATAGAAAGCATGTGAGTAGTTAGTATACATCTTGGTGCACAAGCACTATCTGCCAGTGATCCTGAGAGTATGTGTTGTAGGCCTATGTTAGTTAGTAGGTATAGTGGCGTGATCACAAACCATACTATAGATTCTTTAGATAACGATTTTGATCTTTTTCGAACGTACACATTTTGCCAGGATACAATAACGATTCCATTAGAGTCAGCGCAACAATCAGCCCTATACACAAACACAATCGATATGTGCCAAGCTAACACAATAATTTTATAGCCTATTTACAAACAAACAACCACTATAATTGTATTACATGATTTTTTTCTGTCACTGGATTTTAGTGCTGAAGCTATATTACCAAGCAGATTAAAACATTGTCAAATCATTATTATCATAAAAAGCATGGATGCTTTATATTAGCAGTGATATAGACACTGTCAACTCAGTTATAGCATTCTATTTTGCCATTCACTAGCAATCAGGTTCATATGCACTGTTTCAGATAATGGCCTACAGTAGTGATAGTGTAGCCTAGCACTTTTAAAACCATGTGTAGTGTATTTAGATTATGTTTTACAGTGTGATAACCCCACAATTATAGGAAATCACTACTCTAAAACAATCACCATGTTCATACATATGCATGGATCAGTGGGGTCTCTCTGCACTCCTCATGTCAATACACAGCCGGAGTGAGACAATCGCTCTGCAAGTAAACGCCATGGCGATCTATGCCTGCTTCAGCTGTGTCAAATCGTTTCCTACATGGCACTCAGAAAAAGGTTGTCCACAATCCAACTCTTGTCGTGGGTGTGGCGTGTGTGTGAAACGAGCACGAACGTGACAGTTTTGCGAGAGTGCACCACCATGTCGCTCCGCCTGTCAGATTGCCCATGCCTCCCTATGCCTGCCTCTCATTGAAAATGAATTACTAGACACTTCAGTCTCTTCCTGTGTGAAAAGCCCTTTACCCTCTATCTCCTATCTTTAGCTATCAATAGTAAGTTACTGCGACGCTCATGCATTGATACTGACAAACTTAGTTTTTTTTTTTTTCTTTGCAGAGAATAATCAATAGGAACTGATAGTTTTCACTTTGCATCGATTAGATTGGATCGTTGCCCGTTGAGAGTCATGTACTGTATTAGTGAGACAGTTTGTGCACAAAGAAGACACCCCCAGACAACAGCACTGTCCAAACACCAGCTATGAAACATCTCTCAAATTAAGCCTTTTGTAACCTCTGCTGATCTATAGAACACTTTCATCTGATCTGCAACACTTTCATCTCCTCTCGTCCAGATTGCCGCAACTGATTGATTGATTGATTGATTGAAGAATTTATTAACAGTTTGCAGAATTACAGTACATTTCAAGCACAAACTCAATACAAAGGCTGTTAACTGTGAGTGGACGACCCAATTAAGCATTACACTTGTTTCCAACAGGGTCCACCATGTTCAAATCATCAAAACATTTAGAGACGTACAAATAGACACTTCTATAGACAGAACAGGAATTCATCACAAAAGAATTCATCAAAAAGGAGGTAAAAAGGGAAAAGAAATATATACAGTGAGGGGAAAAAAGGGGGGGGCGGGGGGGGGGGATTCAGATTTTACTCCATTCAGATTTTTCAGATTCAACTCCATGTACTCTGCTTCAAAAAGGAAAACCTTGCCCGTCCGTCTTCTCCAATTAGTTCAAAAAGCAGCAGCCTAACTCCAGAAGAGCTGAGCACATACAGTACACCAACTTCATTGTTTAGCCCAGTCAGTGCTTCTCAAACTCTTTCAATTCAAGGAGCCCGCAGTTTGATATGCATGAGGCCAAGGACCCCCATTTGATACAACTTTCTATCTCTGGGACCCTAATAATGTACACACTATAGTATAAAATGTTAACTGTAGTGTACAAATGGAATTGGGTTCCATGCGTGCACTCTAGTCTGATCTGAGGGTGATTCTACAAATGCCTTCTAAATCAGTAGTTTTCAGTTTTCACCCTTTCAAGATTTAAATATGTATAAAAATAAAAGCTGTATATCTGCTATTTTTGAATAGCCAATGCTAAAATCTAAAATGACACATGGGTTAAACCCTATATATTATGTTGAGTGGTGTTTCCCAGGGTTCACTAGTAGGACCCCTCCCTTTCCCCCTCTATACCAAATGTCGCCGAAAATAGCCGATCTACAAGCTCACAATGCGTTTTCACATTTTCACTGAATGTTTGCCCTAGAATTGAGACGCTACAGTAGGTTAACATATGAGAAGGATGGCAGCCTGAGATCCTGGGGCAACTTTATTGTCAATCACAGGTTTAATGCACAATCTGTGTAAAGCGCTTTGGATAAAAGCGCTATATAAATGGACCATTTATCATTTACCATTAAGGTTTACAGCTAGGTGTGAAACTGAAGACTGAAGGACTTCAGTTGGACTTTGGAATGACCTGCCTGAGAGGGTCAGGGTAGCAAACTCACTGTTCTCTTTTAACACACTTTTATATAGACTTGCTTTTACTACCAGGTTACAGTCTGTTCTTATCTTTTTATGCTCTTATATTATGTTTCTCTGACACCTTTTTATCCCTTTAAGCTCTTTCATTGTGTTTCTCGCATACTTTTTATGCTTTCATCCTTTTATTATGTTCATCGCACACTTTTTCCTTTGATGCTGGGTGAAGCACTTTGTAACTCTGTTAAAGTGCTATACAACTAAGGTGTATTATTATTATTACTACTACTAGAACAACACTATAAAGGTCCCTGCACACTGGACGCGTTTTTGGATTTTTAGCAGCTTTTTTCGTCGGTTTTCCGAAAAACACGTCCAACCACCTTTAGAGTGTGCAAACAAGTGGTTTACCACTTTGTTTGAGAAACAGTGTAAAGGCTATGTGAATGTATGGCTGGTGCCCCAGTATTGCAGCATTGCAGCCAATGTTTTTGGCACGACCACAACAGCGGGGCCAGCCCTATAAATGTGATTGTCTCTGGCTGACTGAGTCACTGACAGAGTCACTGAGTGATGAATTTTCACCATTGGTTGGCCTAAAAACAAACTATAGTCAATCGCAGAGCAGTCGTCCCTCCGGGCAATCAATGAGAGTCCACAAGCTGCACAGAGCCCCCGGCCTGCCAGTCCATCCATCCTATCCAACGCTTTCATAAGACAAGAAATGGATCTTATGGCTGAAGAGGCGTTGAGGCACCATGCATGGGCTCGATGTCATCCGCATGGAGTACATTAAACACCAAGGCAAGAAGGAAACTTCCCACAGATCCTGTAATTCTGAAAGTGTACAAATGGGGGGGTACACTGAGATCTACACTGTAAAATCTCTGTAATAATTTAACTATGAGAGTGCATTAATAGACCGAGCATGTTCCCACTGCTCGAACGTGCCACAGAAGGTGGTCGCCGTGCCCAAGTGGGCTTGGGCAGGCTAGGAACCTGCGTTTGAAACTGCATTAACTACACATGGTTCAGGCCATCCCCACATTGATATGGCGTCTAGTCCAGTGGTGCTCAAAGTGGGGTTCGGGGCCCCAAGGGGTCCTTGAGGAGAATCCAGGGTGTCCCCAGCAAAATGTTTAACCACTTGAACCCTAGTTTATACATCAGCTATTCGAAAATATCTAGAAGGTCACAATACTTTGCAATGCTTGTAGATTTAAATAGCATATCTAGAAGGTCACAATACGTTGCAATGCTTGTAGATTTTCAAAGAAAATTGAACATCGAATAATCTTGAAAACGTTTAACAACACAAATGTTATGGAGAATCCCTCGAGCAAAATTGTTTCAAATGGGGGGGGGGGGGGGTCCTTTGACACGAATGTTTGAGAATCGATAACACTCAGGGAGCCACAACGAAGCCACATTTCTACAGTTCTCTTCTGCCAAGTACTGGCCCCATTATGAAGAAGATGGATGCTGCCCTCACCCTCACCCTACAGACTGCCTCTGGATGCCTACGAGACACTCTGGTAAACCAACTGCCCAAGTGTCCATCCTCCCTAAAGTATCAATCATCCTGGTTGATGTCAGATGAGAAGCAGTCACACTCTCTCTGCCTGCCTCAAAGCAAAGCCAAAGGACCCCAAACTCAATAACTCCTCCCATGATCTTTGCAAGCGAAGAATCATCCATTGTGTGTGTGTGTGTGTGTGTGTGTGTGTGTGTGTGTGTGTGTGTGCGTGTGTGCGTGCGTGCGTGCGTGCGTGCGTGCGTGCGTGCGTGCGTGCGTGCGTGCGTGCGTGCGTCGCAAAGAGAAGATACATTTGTACATAATAGATGTTAGGCCCTTTGTGCTCGACAATGGAGTTAAAAAGGAATCAACCTCTGTGGCCTCTGGAAGGTTTGGAAATTCAGGGTTAAGGCTGCGCACAAAACTGAAAGAAGTTGAAAGGGAATCTTTTTCAGATAGCTGTTGAAAGGAGGCAAATACATTGCCAATATACAGATCCCTGAGCTTCGCAATACCAAGTGATGACCATAAAGAGAAGGCACTATCACTCAAAGATGGATGGAATAAAGGGTTTGCTGCAATTGGGGCCAAGAAGGACTGACCTTGTAGACCAAAGTTACTGAGGAAGATTCCATGTCAATCCACGTTGGACGTGAAGGTTGGACAGCCAATGTTGCAAAATTCTAAGATTGGCCGCCCAGTAATAAAACCTAAAGTTAGGTAGGGCCAACCCACCCTGAGGTCTGGGTCTTTGTAAAATAACGTTTTACTGATCCTGGGAACCTTTTTATTCCAAATAAATTCTGAGACCAAGCGATCAATTTGATCAAAAAAAGAAAGCGGGGTTTGCATGATTTTACTTTCATTAAACAACAGATAGGATGTAAAAGTGTCAATCAGTTCATGAGGGGTGTCACATGACTTATGTGATATGAGTTAAGAAATAGCCAGTCAGTCGTTTCCAACTGGCATCTCATTTCCTCCCTACGTACTCCTAGAAGACAGCCAGTAAACTATAGATTTAATGAGACACTGCACAGTCAAATGCCTGTGTCGATACACTGTCATTCTAGACAGCTAGGGGCTCTGGGTTTGTGTGTGTGTGCGTGTGTGTGCATGCTTGCGTGCATGCATGTTTGCACAAAAGCTTGTGCGCGCACACTGTATTTTAAGGATGAATCATGCCAATTATAAATAATGGTCCACATTTTAATCACACATTCAGAACACACAATGGTATACTGTTGAGTTATTCACCATCCTTTCTCATATGCGTGTACTTAAGCTATTCAACATCCCTTTTCTTTCAGTCCCCGTATCACACACACACACACACACACACACACACACACACACACACACACACACACACACACACACACACACACACACACACACACACACACACACACACACAAACACCTGGCTCTGGTTTGATGAATACGGAGAAAATGAAGGGTTTTTTAAGTGTTGTGTTTTGAAGGTTACTGCTCCATCTCAGCTGAAGTGGAAATTGAACATCACTCTCTGGCTCCCGCCTGTTTACGACCGCTTCCTCTGTCTAACCCCTATTACCCCTCTCTCTCCATCGCCTATACAGTAACAGTATACCTCTCTCTACCCCTCTCTGTCCATCCCCTATATACCTCTCACGACCCCTCTCTCTTCGTGCCATCATCACTATGAACCACGTTCAACAGCTTCAACCCAGATTCGCCTCAAACAAGGGGTTCAATTAATTTCACTCCTATGCCACCAAAATGTGGAACGCATTTTGGTGGCAGTCGTTAAGAAATGTGAATCCCTAGACACCTTCAAAACCGCTCTCAAAGAGCACTTACCCCTCTCCCTTTCACTCTCTCACCAGCCTCTCTCCTCTCCCCTACTCACCCACCATACCTTCCCTCTCCTTTTTCAACTTCAGATTTGTCTGTTGCTTATAGTTTTATTGTTGCTATATACAGTATGGCAGTCTGTGTCCCTTTTATGCCCATATGGAGTTCCATTATGTCAGCCTTGCCCAAATCTAGTCAAGTCTATATCGCCGTCAATGTACTGTGATCTCATATTGATGATATGCGGATTCACAGATTTATATTTTGTGGACAACTGCTGATCTGACCGACTTCCCACATGACTCCCCTGGATCCTCTGCAATACACACAAACACCAAGTTTGAAGTCGTTTGGTCGTATACGGGTCTTGAGATATTATGCTGGGGACACACGGACGGACGGACGGACAGACGGACGTCGGACGGACACTTTAATTTTTTACGAGGCATGTGACGCCTTTATAAATAAAACCTTACCCTCACCTAACCCCTCTCTCTCTCTCTCTCTCTCTCTCTCTCTCTCTCTCTCTCAGCGCGCTGCCAGGCGGTGCAGGCGGAGAACGTGACGGTGTTGGAGGGAGGCACGGCCGAGATCTCCTGCCGCCTGCACAACTACGACGGCTCCATCGTGGTCATCCAGAACCCCCGGCGGCAGACCCTGTTCTTCAACGGCACACGAGGTGTGTGTGTGTGTGTGTGTGTGTGTGTGTGTGTGACGTGCGTGCGTGCGTGCGTGCGTGCGTGCGTGCGTGCGTGCGTGCGTGCGTGCGTGCGTGCGTGCGTCTGGTTCTGTATACAAGAATGATTGTGGTTTAAAGGTTTGCAAGGATTATTTTTCTTAATTTGTCACATGCACTTACAGTACAATACAAGTTACAGTTGACAGTCATGGCCTCCTCAAAGATATAGACAAAAAATACAGTGAGAAGATCAAAATAGTCATAAAAGCAAAATGTAAAATAGTACAAACATCATACTTTGCCATGCAGTAGAATAAAAACAACACAAAATTGCATCTGCAAAACCATAGACTACTAGTGAGGCTGTAAACCTGTACAGTGACAGTCTGGCTATATATAAATACACCATAGTTATATAATAGATTGTAGATCTGTTATTTTCGCACAACTGCTAGTAAAGTATAAGTCAGAGCTCATAGCTCGGGGATAGAAACAGCCCCTGAGCCTACTTGTGAACAAGCAGTTGCTGGAGTGAAAAGGCTCCCTGATGACCCTCTACACACTCCTCTGGGTGTGTAGAGTTCCCCGCATGACTGCCAACTCAATTCTGGCCATGTGCCGCACTGTTGGACCAGTGATGGACAAAGTACTCAGCTTGAGTCAAAGTTGAGATACATTGAGTACCCCTGGTCCATGTTACTCAGCTACAAGTCAGTGAAGGTTGCTCTCTAATTTTTGTAGGGGTGGCCAAAAAGAGAATAAACGAAAAATCTCTATATATCGTGATTTTTAATGCTACGATACTAAAATCGAATTGCAAACTTCAGAATGTATTATTTTATTTCGTATTTGTTTGTTTGTTTATTTTCATTACGTTTTTTCGTGTCAGAAAGACTGACTGACGTTATCTAGCTGCATTGAAGTGTATGATTGAGCTTTTCATATTGTTTTTCTATATTGTTTAGAATTGCTTTAAAATAAAAACGTAAAAAAAAAAAAAAGTAACTTGGGAGAAAACTCAATAAATCACAATATCGAATCGAACCGCAATATCTCAATATAAATTGAATCCCCCCTAGTATCGATATCGTATGGAATGGGGAAGTAAGGGAATCGTCCCATGCACCCCTACAAATTTGTACTTGACTTAAAGTACTGGAGTAGCCTACTTCGTATCTATGTACACGCACGTTACACAATTGAATTGAATTCAAATGGCTCCCAACACACGCACGCATGCACACGCACGCATGCACGCACGCACGCACACACGCACGCACGCACGCACGCACGCACGCACGCACGCACGCACGCACGCACGCACGCACGCACGCACGCACGCCCGCAAGCACGCACGCACGCACACACACACACACACACACACACACACACACACACAACAGTACACAACAACTAAAGACTGCTTGTCGACATGCCACATTGATAAATTGCTCAGAGTGCTTAAGGTCAAGTCAATAAGACTGTGCAAATGCCACACGAATGCTGTCCTGTTAATAGTGGATGGAGGTTTTGGGATCAGGTTTTTAACTATGTCTAAAAGTTTAGTTTGGTGCATAACAAATGTGGCAGCAGTGAAAGTTGACAAGTGATGGATTGTGGATTGTTTTGGTGAGTGAAATTCAACGTCTATTTTCTCCCCCATTATATATAACTCTGTGAGTTGTGTGGGGAGAATCATAATGGAACTGCAACAATAGACTCGCTCCCCTATTAACTGAAATGGTGATTTGTCTCACCTCCAGACTAGTGCTCCACCTATGTTCACTTGCAATTAAGTCTGGAATATGGGTCTGGCTACAGATTACTGAGGACATCTTTTGTTACATTTGATTACTATTCTTGTTAACAAACAATAGGGAGAGCAGCTGTTCATGTTTCCAGACTGATCCAGGAGGAATTCTTGTTCAAATTTGTCAGGCAAAGTCTTAAATAAATAGGCCTATATGTATTGAAAGCATACATATTTTATTTCCCCAAACTTGTATTTTGAGATGATCCCCTGATAAAGCAAAACTGCCAAAAAATATGTTCAATTACCATCTAGTTGCTGTATTCAGCAATGTGCACGGTGCCAAGGAACACAAAATACAATATCTTTTCAGATCTATCAAGGATGTACTGTGCTTTATGTGTGTGTGGCTACATGAATGCCGAGCATGGAGACCAACATGACACCATGACATCATTCACAAATTGCATACCTAGGAATGTGTTATCCATATAGCTACAGGTTGCATGCCATTATTATCCCATGTCTTGGTGTCACAGGTGGAGGAAGTTAATTTGCCAAAGAGCTCCTGCTGTGTCTTTAGGACGCCACGTGACAAGACCGTGCAAAGGCCACGTTTGAGGGCTGATTATGTCACAGCGACACCAGAAGGCTGTCTCATTGCGTCGGCTCGTTCAAATCTGCCCTCTTTTCCCTGAATTCAGCCTAGGTGTTCAAACGTCTGGCTCAAAGCTAGCAGAGCCCCTTTTAGTGAGTTTTGATGCTCTACTATTAACACATTACTGTAATAATATTACAGTACCTTTCCCACTAACAAGTAGTATAATAACAAATTACTACAGGCTAATATGTCAGCAATAATATTAGTTTTTGACCTACAGTAGCAGTGAAGTATTGTGATTTGCACGTTGCTGTCAGCATTTAGATTTTGTCGGGAGACATGGGCAGCAGTGCAGTGCAGTTCAGAGTCAGGACTCCAATCTAACTTTTCCCCCAATGAATAAGGAGTGGAGTTACAGTATCCCTAACATCTCAAAGGATTATTCTTTAACTGAATGGGTTCCTGCATGATTTCCAGTGTCCCGCACCTTGTTTAAAAGTCCATGAAATGAATGGATCGGTTGGATCTCCACTCCTACAGTACATTATGCGTGATTCCCCCAGATCCATTTTCACACTCTGGCACACTCAACTCCAGAGAAAGATTACCGGTATATTATGTTATGTCCAGATGTCGGCAGTAAAATCTCTTTAAACGCTTTCTTCAGCTCAACTTCCTCCGATGTGTATTCCCTGTATAAATAGCTTGCAAATTATATTTCTTTTTACTGGTCGGTCATACATTGAATTCATCGAATTTAAGTTTGTACAATGTAACTCTTCGATGTTAAGTCCGTGGCCTATATCAAACTGGGGAACCTTGAAATTAAGAAGGTTGAGAATCTAACTAAACTCATCAGTGCTTATTTAAATCCAAGAATGTACAAATGGTACCTGAGAAAGTGCATGGTGTATAGGCTGCAGAAGAAAACACAGTAGGCTTAAGTCTTTTTAGGTAAAAGGATGCAATTATCAATTTTGTGAGGTGTAATGGGAAAGGTGATTTGTAACAGAAAAGTAGTGTACAGTAACTAGTTACGGTTGGCATGGAGTAATAAGTAAAATAATAATATATAATATTTCTTTTTTTGTAGCGAGCCCAAAACTGCCTTCAGGATATAGCCTACTACCAAAGCTCTAGCAACAGGGAAGCAATAGTGGAGGAGAAAACAGTTATAATTTTCAAAATACCACAGAATGCAGTTTAAAGTTGTTTGGTTTTTTTTTTTTGGGTGGTTGATTTATCAAGATCGAGCCTACTTGAAAATAAGCTTGGAGTTTTTTCTGAGGTGTGTGAGGTCCCACTTGTATGCCTCGTCACAATCTCCAGGCCAGGCGGTCAGTGCTCATGTTCCCCCGCTGACTCTGAGAGAAGTCTTATCTCAGCTAGCCCGTTTGAAATTTTCCACTGGCTCTGATGTCTGTGTAGTTGTTAAATATGAGATATAATTTGTTATGTGTGTGTGTATATCTAACGGGCAATCTTTGGTTTCAACTCCTTTTAGAGTCGCTGCCTCTGAGAAATGTTTGATAGAACGTGTTTATACTTTATTTCAAGGGACATCTGATGAATCCAGCAAGCTCATTTCTCTGGCGAGTTGCCGAGTCTCTTCTCCAGCAGGAGTAATTCATTATTTTTTTTAAACGTGTTTATTAATATTTATCGTGCTAGGATTTGTGCTCTCTGTCATACATGATTTATTACATGTATTGATCTACTCTTTATTTTTTAATTTCATTACTGTTCTGGTTATTAATATTTCATGAATAAAATAAAAACGTCTGAGGTCCGGACTTAAGAGTTGGATACAGTATATATCTGATTTATAATAGTAGCCCGGGTTAGCTTTGTGAACCTATTAGTGGTAGTAGTAGTAGATTGGTCTGTGCACCACCACCAAGATGAACGTTTTTTTTAATATAATTGATAGTTTACTCAAATGCCAGACTGCCAGTACATTATTAATTTGATGTTATTAATTTCATTATACTAGTATTCTACTCTTAACTCCCTGCATATATTGTACTGTCAAGTGTTGGCAGTCATGTGCAGTTAAACATTGGTGGACATTTATCATCATGAGCCTTGGACGCGCCATCAGCATCATTGACTTGCATGTAGCGTAGCTGATATCAGCAGTCAGAGTCAAGCCAACCATCCATCTCAGTACAGACCGCGCTCAAATATTCAATTCAATCTTCATTCCAGAAACACAGGAGGTCAATATGGAGGTCATTGACATCAAACATAATTGTATTCATCATAAATAATGATGAATAAAACCATACATAATAATATAAAATCATTTGTATTTCTCAAAGATTTCCCACTGCCTTGTGGCATTCTACTTGATATCAGCTTGCAGTTTCAGACTACTAGAGCAAAGCCTTTCACTTATTTCGAAAGCCAAGCTCTTCAAAACAAAAATGAAATGTAGACACAGTCATGTTTCTGCTCAAGCCCCATGGGCCTACCCATGCAGGTTCATTGCCAGGAAGTCTGTGGAGTTGGACACAGTGACGGTCGGGAGCCGGGCCTCAGCTGAGAAAAAGACCCAAAAAGAGATTGGGGGCTTTGCCGGCATGGCAGACACTCATACTGGCTCATTTACCGGTGCACTGCAGATCTATCCCCCCCAGACTTCAAATTTGGCACGTCTGTGGTCAGACTGCAACACACAGCAAGATGACTCTTTCTGCTTCACTTGTAGAGATTATTCTTTCTTTCTTTTCTCACTTTTCAATGGATTTGTGTGGTTTATCATTTTTCCCTGCTTTGGACACAATCTTTGTGCGTGGCTTTTGCAATCAGTGGAGACACACAAAGTGTACATGTGGATCAAGTGAGAGAATTTGCACACATGAATGAAAAGCGTGAGTGAGTGCAGTGAGTGAGTGAGTGAGTGAGTGAGTGAGTATGAGTATGGTTAGAAGCGTGTGTGCATGCATGTGCGTGCATGCATGTGCGTGCCTGCGTGCCTGCGTGCCTGCCGTGCACACCTTTTTGTTATTCTTCCCTGAGGCTATGGTCGAAGCCAGACTTTTTAAACCCATTAACTATATGCCTCACCGGCGTTCGCACATTTACATTTTTTTCGGTCCAAATGTCCTCGCCTCCATAATGATTCCACATTAAATAGTCAAATAACTGAATTATTTGACTGTTTTTTTTGTTTTTTTTCCTCTTGTCTACTTGGGAAAAACAGAGACACTGCTTCTGTCCATTCTAAAAGCCTGGCATTAAAGTGCTCAACGTAATCCTCCGTTAACCCCCATTACATTTGAGATCACTGCTCATTACAACTCCTCATTAGAGTGCAGCTTTGCAGCTAGATGATGTTGCTTGCTTTGCGAAAGGCTTTATTGGCGAGTCATTACCATCGTAACTGATAGGATAACGAGGCATTGTGCTCTTCCGTGGAAGGCCCGGGGGTTGCTCAACACTGCATTCGTTTTCTTCTCAGGTTCAGGCTCAGGTTATGTTATTTGTATCCATAGGTGGATTTGGTCTCACTGTAGGCAATTAAGGCATCCATCTTGACACTAGGGCAGTGATTCCGCAACCTGTGGTCCAGGGCCCACTTGGGACCCCTGTATAATAGGCAAAAGAATAATAGGCAAAAACTCTAAGAATATTAATATAAACAATATGACATGGTATTTTTCTTTAAAACCTTAAAAAAATGTTTTCATAGTGATATCAATAAATAAGAACTTAAAGTACACTACTTTGGCTCCATTGATCAAAGCCGGAACAGAATCGATTGATTGATCATTAAAGATGGAGTGCCGTGATTTTTTCCACCCTAAAACATGTATGATCATCAGGTTTTATTGTTATATAAGGAGGTATAATTTTTTCAAAAAAGTGTACAGTATTTGTTAAAATGTTGTTTTTATGTGGGCACGCCCACCAGTTCATTGATTGCCTGGTTTGCCTGGTGGGTGGTGATGGGTGGTGATCCACCTGAACTGAAGCCGCACCCACAGCTGTAGTTGTATGATAAAGGGGGAGGGGTTAGGGGAGGGGCTGATAATGTGATGTCACTATATTACTGTTTACTTAATTGGCCCGTTTGACTGTCAAGGGTTCATTCTCCAGGAAGAAACCCTAAATACAAAGTTAATACACCATTGCACATAAAAACGACTCCAGGATGTCTAATGAAGTACTGTCACCTCATAGACACATGAAAAACTGGAAAAATACAAAAATTGTGGCACTCCATCTTTAAAATAAACATACTGAAAAATCTAAATTCAAGTGGGCTCGGATCCAGAAACTGCTGCTGCACAAGGCTGCATAGCCACGATTATGGCTAAAACGATAATCCTGATTATTATGGTTTTGCTTCATATTGAATAATCATGATTATGTCTTAATGTCGCTGTTGCTTCTGTGCTTATCACAGTGCCATATCTTTGGTCAAGTGCTATGTGATGACCTCTGTGATTGTACTGGTCTCCTGCAGGGAGCCTGATGGATGTGGAGGGTTGTATAATGTTCTGGTTCACTGGTAAAAGACTACACCTCTACCGAAGGTTAAAAGATTGATTAACACAAGAATGGAAAGTGCAAACTGTGCAGGTGAGCTGAGGGACCTGCAGTATGGAAGGACAAGGCTCAGGGTGGGGATGTAGTCTCAGGACCTGGTGGCTTTCATGGCTCTGGACCCTGGAGTGGCTGGGTGTGCTCAGTACTGCTGGAAGAAGCACTCAAGTAAAAAGTAGCAGTAAAAGTACAAAAGGATTGCCATAAAATTATACTTGTGCCAAAAGTGAACATACTGTACTCGTTATGAATGGCCTATTTAACAATTTCTTTGCTCCAGCTTGTCCAGCAAAAATAGTAAATCTACAAACACACAAGATCAGCTATTTTCCAGTAGCTCGTGGATCAGCTATTTTTCAATAGAAAATATGATATAGGGCTTAATTGGTTAATAATCTAAATCTACAAAGTAACTTGTAGTGGAGTAAAAAGTACAATATTTGCCTTTCAGGAGGACTGGGCGTTTAAAGTATAAAAAACGAAAGTTCTCAAGTAAAGTACCTCAAAATTTAAGTAAAGTACTTGAGTAAATGCACTTACATGTAGCTACTTCTCAACACTGCTTGTCGTGACTCCATTCTGTCTTCCTGTGGGTTCCTCCAGAGAGGAATGGCAATTAAATTCCAATGCCCAAAATCTAGGCTATTCCCTCACTCACACTGGGCCACTCCAGTGTTACGGTGGGATTGGTGACCTGCCGAAATATGTGACCATCACATACTTCACATAACTAAAGGTGGCCTTACACTAGCCGATAATCGGGCATTTTTGACACTCGGGGGGTGCCCGACCGCTCAAAGCGTGATCGGGATCGGCCCGATCAACATCAAGAATGTTTGATATTTGCTCTGCCCCGCTCCGATTATCCTGTAGTGTGTGGTGCTATCAGATTTCAGATTGAAAAAAATCGGCTAGTGTAAGGCCACCTTTACATGGAGGTCTTTATATGTGGCTTAATTACTGCTCGGTTGAACAAACCGCAGTGATATAACACTGCCATGCTGGAGTGAGCGAGTGTAATTGAACGAGTGGCAGAGATTTAGGGTTTTGGAGAAGAGGTGTTGTGGGGACAGGAGGAGGTTCAAGGTTGTAGGGTGGACATTGTAAAGCAGAAGTGAAAGTGAATTTGAACTAAATAAATAGAATTTCATTCTATTTCTATTTACTGTAGCTTATGTGGCGCACAGTGGCGGTGACTGCAAACAGGGAGTGTCATTTCTATTCAACTTTGGGTAATAGTGAGGAAAGGAGTACAGGGCACACAGCAGCTGACCAAAATAAGATGTTTGAATGAATTGCCAAGTTTCATCACTGAGGTGAAATAGCGGTTATGTTGCTAGTGCAGCTACTACAGTACATCTGAGTGATGGCTGCTGGAACAAAGCTATTTTTGTACTGCTTTGTTCTACACCTCTAGGCTATAAAACTCTGTCCCTGAAGGAACAAAATTAACGAGGTTGATCATGGTAATGATGATGATATTTTATTTTCAGGTCTTAAAATACACAGCAGCTCTTGCAACGTTGTGAGCTTGTAGATCTGCAATTTTTTCATTCCTTTTACTTCGGTCATTAATTGTGATTGAGGGAGGCAAACATTTGAAATAATGGTCATATTGTTAAGTTATATCGCCCAGCCATATAGTTCCAGGGGCCATATAGTTCTCACCAGGATGTTTTTTACCTCTCTTGTTTCCTCTTTCCCGGAGGAGTCCATCTCAAGGCTACTTTAGTTCAGTCCATTTCAGGTGAAATCAACTGCATTTTCTTTGCACTGCGTCTAAGATGTGCTGGAGGCAGTTAATCAGTCAAGTCAAGTTAATTTAAAGTCAGGAATTCGCCAAACTTTCCTTAGATTGGGGTGCTGCCCGTTGATCTCGAACCGCTTTTCTTTTCCTTTTTTTCTTTTGGGGGAGGAAGCTAGCATTGCTTCTTCATCAAAGTTTAATTTGTATCGGAGATTTGCAGCGTGCGTTCGCAGGCTAAATGATTTATGGGCGAAAACAATGGCAGAGACAAGCGCATCGAGGTTGTGGTGTTTTTTTAATGGTCTGGGACTAGACGAGGGCTTCTGTGATGGTCAGAGTGAAAAAACAGAATGGATGTCATTGAAACGACCCAGTGAGTTGCTCTGGTCTGCTAGAGAAGAAGTAAAAGGGTCTAGTGAGAGGTTTACATTGTGGCAGGACCTTTATCCTTGCACAAATCATGTAACTTTTGTCACATAATGCGTTGTCGCACACACGCCAGGGTCCCGTCAACAGTATAGTGCCTGGCTGTTTGTAACCAGTTATCTTTCTAACCCCCCCCCCCCCTCCACCCCCCCAACACGCACGTATACACTTCTCCCTGGGGCTGTTGGCCTGTGGCCTGCCCTCCCGTCTGTGGTTGTAATTGTCCTTGGCCGCCCCCAGCTCCTTCTTTAGTTCCTTCTGAACAGCCTTCGGCCCCCTCAGTGTCCCCTGCCATGAAAGCCCTGTTCACTCTGTTCATCAGGGCTTTCATGTCCCCATTGATCAGGGCTTGTTGTTGGGGAAAGCTTTTTTGCGGTGGTTACAATGCTCTCCTCATAGAACCTGATGCATCACCACGATTCAAGCCTATTTGGTATCAATTAGGGGTGCAACAGATTAAGGAACTAATCGATTTAATTGATTATAAAAAAAAATGTTAATCAATTTTAGTAAATATAATCAATTGGGGGGGTTACATTTTGCACTTTTTCTTTCAAAATGTGTAGCAAATAGCAACTAGTAATACTGTCGGCTGTGGCAATGGTTTTGGCAGATACAGTTAAATGCCACTGACCTTGTCCTTTTTTCTTTGCAGAGGTTTGCAAGTTCTGCGCATTTCACAATTTAGATATTATGTCCACTAGGGGGAGTAGAGAGCTATATAAAATCTCCCAGTGGTAATATGTATTATTTCACCTGGCGCCGCTAGTTCGAATCCCGGATTATACAACATTTTGTCAAATAAATGCATACCGAAGTAGCCAATAAATATACTGTATATGGTATTAAAAGTCCGGCCGTGCTGGATATGAGGAAACAAATCCGTGTGAATAACTTTTTTTGTTTCGTTTTCTCGCTGTGAATGAAAATAAAAATCCAGTCCCCTCCCCTTTTTCACGTCACGTCATTCATACATACATACATACTTGGTCCCTGATTGGCTGAGCGACGCCACCGACATACATATATACTTGGTCCCTGATTGGCCGAGTGACGCCACCAACATACATATATACTTAGTCCCTGATTGGCCGAGTGACGCCACCGACATACGCAGCCGATTACAATTTAACAAACAAAGTAACAATCAAAACAACAACAAAAAAATCATCAGCTCTATGTTGAGGGTAGAGAGATATGGACCTGCACCTGGAGTTAACAAAGAGAGCAAGACCTTTCTTTTCTTTTCTGTTTATCCCTCTGTTGGCTCGCACTACCGTGAAGCTGTCTGGATGAAATAATCAGATAGTCTGGTATATTCCCATTCAGCCTGTCTCCGTTAGCACAGTAATCATGTTGGTCTTTCATCAGGGATGATAGCTTGACCTTCTTGTTGGCCGGCGATCTCACATTCACCATGTCTATTGTCTACTGAGGGCAGGTACATGTATAGATAGTGTTGCTCAACCTTTTGAAAATCTCAAAATCTCATAGCAGCAATCTTTTGCTATTTTCCTTTGTGAAAGTGGTTAGGGTTTTTTTTAACCAATGAAAAGAGTTTGTGACTACAGTGGAACCATGGGAACACATGGTTCTTTTTCCAATTTTCTGAAAAGTAACAGTTTTGGCCTACAAGGTTTCCACCCGACAGCAAAGAAATATATTTTCCATCTGCCGGTGGTGTCCATTGTTCTGGCTGGAATTGAAACTAATGTCTAACTAACTAAAAAGGACCACATAAAACAAATGTATGTACATATGTGAAGCAGCATTCGGTGACGGTACGGAACTAAATGTCATGAATCTTGAAAAGATAAAGAAACAAGAAACACAGTAGAACTACCACAGCAAAAGCGGCCTCATATAGCGGCAGAACTAATTTATTACTAAAATTACAAGTCGCTAAGGAGGTCTACGTTGAAGGTAGACCTCCATAACCCACAATGAAGCACCACACACACAAAAGAGCGAAAGAAATGAACAAAAAAAGAGCCCATGGTTTGAATATATAGACCCCGAGGGCTGTACTGTGCTGCACTTCATTCCGTCTCACTCCGTCTGCTGCCCTTCCCTCCATTACCCACTGTGACTGATCACTGAGCGATACGGAGCAGTAAATGTCCAGGTGAAGTCGCTACCTCGGGAAACCTTGCCCAATTCTGTCAGATCAGGGCTATATGTGCCATTAAGTATTTACACAGCCTGTTCCTCTTCTCCTCTCCTCCCTTTCTCTCATGCTCTCTGATGAGAGGAAACTAAGAAACTAAAGGGAACGAGAGTGTCGGCGAGGTTAAGAAAGAGATGGCGACAGCTGCAGCTGAATACAGAAAAGGCTTGTCAGGAGAGAGACAGAGAGACGTGCAGGGCACAGAGGAGAGCACCGCCAAATGATGCAGAGGTCCAGGGGAGGTGTAAAGCATCGACGCAGAGACCGCTGGCGACTCATTTGGCTCCTGTAAGCCCTGAATCTGGCCAGGACCATTTTCTAGGAACACACACACACACACACACACACACACACACACACACACACACACACACACACACACACACACATACACACACACACACACACACACACACACACACACACACACACACACACACACACACACACACTTTCCATCCATGCATTGTGCTCTATCGCTCACTGTATAGGGCTCTTTCCATCTCTGGTCTATTACCATGTGCCTGGCAACACCTATTCCAGCTCCAACTCATTCCAAAACAGTATCTGCCCCAAATAGGCTGCTGCTGTTATGGCGGGAGTGAATGAGGTTTGCCAGGTTTGCGCGGAGAGCGAGCCATAATGGGCATGTTTTATGAGATTCCACGGTGCAGATAGCTGTAATAGAGCGGCGAAACTGTTCAAATGGACCCCTCATTTGTGTCTCAGTGGCCCGTATCTCTCTCTCTCTCTCTCTGTCTCTCTTTTTACCTCAGGCCCTCTGCCGCATGCAAATGAGGTGCAACAATAAAGGTGAGCTCCAACTCGTACAAAAGTCTGACATTTAGTTGCCATTTAGTAAAGAGAGAGAGAGAGAGAGAGAGAGAGAGAGAGAGAGAGAGGGGATAGATGTAGCTATCAGTAGGGAATTGGGGCTCTGGCACAGTTTGAGGGCAGGTTTTTGTTAGGGATTAGTGTGCTACACGGACGAGAAGGGTGGGCTCACCGCACCACGTCTCCTTTCCCTCCCTCCTGGATTCCTGTCTTTCTCCCCCTGCATTTCTCCCACCCG
Source organism: Electrona antarctica (assembly GCF_951216825.1). NCBI lineage: Eukaryota > Metazoa > Chordata > Actinopteri > Myctophiformes > Myctophidae > Electrona > Electrona antarctica. Next base: position 39,929,595 of record NC_136811.1, read on the forward strand.
CTGCATTATAGTAATATTACTCCATTTCTTCCCCGCTTTGCTGTTCTCTCTCTGTCTCTAGGTCTCACATGCGCACTCTCGCGCGCACACACACACACACACACGCACACACAGACAAGTAGAAAATACAAAGCCGCCGTCTAGCATATGTTGTGATGAATTATGCTGTGAGACTGTTGGGGGTGTTGCATCAGGGACGCGTCTGCCATTTTGTTATTGAGCCTGCGCCAATAAAAAAGGATGCTAAAAAACTGGGTGAAATAATGAAATAGAGATGGGGAAATATACACAGGAAGAGAGGAGATACAGTATAATAAGAGGTGCAGGATTGAGTCAGTACAAAGGGGGAACATGCAGACATTGAACCATATAACCAGCCATACTGTATAGTCTACGATTGCCAATATCCCATAACATCATAATTTTCCTCCTGTCGATTTCATACTCTCTAGTGTAACAAAGGAAAATTGTTTGCGCGCTCACCTCTCGCCTTCCTCTCCTACTCATTCTCGTCTCATTCGTTGAGGCACACTCCGCTCATTGCAGGGCCTCAGCCTGGGGCCCCCTGGGATCAACTTTAACTTTAACTTCAACTTTATTTCTCCTGAAGGGCGCATGGTTTTGCAGCATACAGTATACTGTACTACTAGTGCAACTAAGAAAAACAGACTAATGTGAAATCACACACGGAATCAGCAAGGATTGCAGTAATGAACAAGCAATCAACAGAACACCAATAAGAACAATAAGAATGGGGACAATAACCTGTCCTATCCCTATGTAGAACTGTTTTTGGAAACCTTATCAGAGCTACGGTCGAGGAGATGTACTTCGCTCCATATAACAGCATTTACCTTTGGTTTACTGTTGGACTCACTCACACTGGTAGAAAGTAATTAAGTGCATTTACTCAAGCACAGTACTATATAGTACATTGTTGAGGTACTTTTACTTTACTAGAGTAAATCCAATTTTCTGTACTACTGTACTATACAATATACATCTCATGATCAGAGGCAAATGTACTTTTACTCCATGCAATTATTTGATAACTTTAGTTACTAGTTCCTTTATAAATTGTCATATATAACTTATTGTGAAATAGGACATTCTGCATGATGAGTATTTTAGTACATTCTTTATACCAGATTTTTGCTTGTAAAAGAGCATTCTACATTGCAGTAATGATGCGATACTGAAGTAGTAAAGTAAGAAGTAGTAAGTACTTTTTCCACCACAGCAAGCCCACCAGAGGTGAAAAACCACCATTGTATTTATAACTGTATTCTTTACAGAAAAAAAATGTACGAAATGAATAAATAAATAAATACATAGCTAGGGATACACACAGAAGATTCAACAGGGTGAAATTGAGATGCTGCGCAGTGTTTATTGAATTTACAATTGACCTTTTGAGATGATAGGTTTGGTTGCTCTTTGTTTCCAATCTGTTTATAGGGTGGCTGAATCGTGGCATTCAGCCCAGTCCCATTTATCTCAGCTCGACCCACACAGTAGCTTGTCTGTTACAATCTCCCTAACTCAAAGGCATGTACTGTACTAGCCACGTTAAGGAGTCACACCCACTTACTGTTGATGATTACAATAAACCCAACGTGCGTACCACTTTCCCCAAACAGACTCCCCAAATGCTTTACAGACATGAATATTGAATGAAAGCCAATAAGATGAACAATAAAAATGCCAAGACACAAAATGAACAATAGGGTAATCTAATGACCGTTAAAACAATTGGGGGGAAAAAAGAGAACTCTTAACAGTGTGACATAGCCACTGTGCAACTGGTATATGTTGAATGTCCTTGCTGTCGGGCAGAGACCTTGTATCTCCATATATTAACTTTATGTTATTTTCTTTCTTTTTTTTGTAAATCAATGCCCCGCCTTGTCATACTAAAGTTTCACACAATGTGAGCTTGTGTGTCTGTGGGTTTTACAAACATTGAACCAATGAAAAGCATTAACAAGAGCTTGTGACTAAATAATAACTGCTTTGGATCCATTGGAACAGATGTGGTTCCTTTTTCTATTGCCTGAAAAGTAGGGGTTTTGGAGTTGGACGTACAAGGTTTCCAGCACCCGATGATATATGAACAACTCTCCAAGCCAATCTGGGGGCCAAGAGGCATCTGTCATGTTGTACCAACGTAGCCTAGAGCTTCTCCACGAGACATACTTGTGTGAACTCTCTCTGAACTTTTATTTCAAAACTGAAGGTTTAATATTACACGAGCGCCATTGGTGCCAAGCACCAGATAATTGTCCCCGGTGCTGCCACACTCCTCGGCCGTAAGTTTAAGTTTTCTGTTCTCCGCAGAGTTGTACATTGGAGTGACATTGCAAATTAGCGGGGGCTGCTCGTTGGTTTGTCTGGAAAAGAGAGATAGAGGTGAATGTTCACTAATGCAGGCTCGGAGAAAGCTGTCATGGCACAGGAGTAAGTTATTCCTCAGCTGAAAGGCTAGTGGCATTGAACCTAAGTGTCCACTGCATGCCTAAGTAGTTAAGTAGTGATTTCCTTTTCATGCAGAGGTCTGTTTGAGCATGTAGCCTAAGGTCTGTGCATTCACATTATAAGCATTTCGTTTGACTGTGTAGGCCTACTGTACAGTATGTGTGCGCACAGGCATGTGTGCAACTGTGCATGTATGTGGCGCACATAATAACTATTTTAGCAACTAGAAATATGTGATGACCATGAATGGTGTTGGATTGCTCTAAATGTTTTGGGGCCATCTCCTCTAATTTGGGGCAGAGGTTCATCGTTGGCATCTAGGAAGTGTGTGTGCAAAGTTAATTGGCATCGACCGGGTTAACGGTGCCGGAGATTAGCTGGTAACGGACGGACGGACACACGGACGGATGGACATATGGACGGACAGAGTGCAAAACATACTCTCTCCCCATGCCTTCGGCCTGGTGGAGACAATAATAGTAAAAACAATGTGAAAAGGGTGCCATTTGTTCTTACACCAGTTCCAAAAATGTGTTTTGCAAAAATCCACCTGTAGGTGGCGCTATAACAGGCCAATGTAAAAAGGGTGGGATATATTCCTCAGCCTATAGTAGGAAAGTCTGTGAAAGATTTCACGTAAATTGCACGCTGTGTTCATGATTTGAGGCTTTTTGTTTCAAAAGGGCCAATCCTGCAAACTTTGAAAGCCAATGTTAGCCAATTAGGATGGAATATGAAATATCGGACAGATCCATCTTGAACACATGCCTATAGAGATAGTGTGTAACGATTTGCGGGATTTTTATCCAAAAATGTGTTTTTCAAAAGTCGGCCTCCTGGTGGCGCTATAACAGGCCGTTCTGGAAATCTTGGGGCAGAGGTTCATCGTTGGCATCCAGGGAGTGTGTGTGCAACATTTGGCATCGACTGGGTTAACGGTGCCGGAGATTAGCTGTTCACAGATTATAATTATTATAATTACAATTATAATTATAATTATAATTATAATTATAATTATAATTATAATTATAATTATAATTAATTATATATTATTATTATTATTATTATTATTATTATTACTATTATTATTATTATTATTATTATTATTATTATTATTATTATTTTGTGTTAAACAACTCAACTGCTACAATTATAGACTCCAATTAGGTCTGATTAAACAGCAATCAAAAGTCAATAATTCGATACCAAACTAGAAGTATTCTTCTTAATGTTGTCTAGACAGTCACACAATGGACTCCTTTACAGGGTACTTTATACTGTTCTCACGTAACACATCAAGAATTACTATGCCATTTTTAATAAAGCTAAAACCACCCCAAGGTTGTGCAATAATGCAATTCATACCCATATAGAGCTGCTGAAGCCATTACATTTGTCAACAAACTATTGAAAATAGTGTTTTTTTGTTTTGTTCTTTTTTTCCTGGCACTGCTGGTACATTGTCAGACTGGATAATGGATAGTATGGATGAGCAACCTTGTGGCTGCTGAATGAGGAACACAACAGAACATATTTCCATAATGTTGGCTGCAGCCGGAAAAAAATATACTGCTGTTATGGTGGAAATTGGAGACCTACTGAATTATGTGACTGTGATGATCTATTAAGAAACGATGGGGATAGGGACAGATCAAGAGTTGAATAATGCATAACGCACGGTAATGGACTTTGAATTATTTTCAGTTGCAGTTTCTCAAAAATCTCGTGTGACGTTGAGGGGCGCCTCACCCACATGATGTGATGTCACAAGACATCTCATGACATTTACAGCTGTAAACACACATTAAAAGTCCATTTAGAGACTTCCGGGGCAGCGCCATGTGAGGACATCACGTTTTGGTTGAGCTCCCTACCGGTATTGTGTTTTATGTAATTAAACAATCAGTTTGTCCACAAAAGTGCCACAGACGTGCTTGGGAATATTAACAGAGTCATTGAGGACATTTTCGCAAGTTTTGCCGTCGTTATAAAACTGCAGGCGACAATGAGCAAGAAGAATAAAGCTAGCCCTGATGTTGCTAATGCTACACCGGCCGGTGGACAAGAGGCTATCCTCCAGGCTATTGCAGATCTGAGGAAGGAACTTCTCGACAAAGGGGAGGCCCAGGTCGAGGGGATTAAGACCCAGGTCGACCATCTCCGGGCGGAAATTAAGCAGGCTAATGATAATGCCAACGCTAGGATCGAGGCCCTGGGCACACAGTTCATGCAAATGGAGGCTGCCGTCAGCGACCAGTCTGATAGGATCATCACCTTGGAACGAGATCTTGCGGCGGTTCTGAAAGAACTAGCAACCCATAAAGCCCGTTTGGAGGATGGTGAGGCTCGGTCCCGTCGATTTAATTTGCGTATTACTGGAATTAAAGAAAGGAGGGAGGATGGAAAACGTCCAACCGACTTTGTGTCTCAGTGCCTGAAAGACGCCTTCAACCTCTCCAAGCTACCCACCCTGGATATTGCCCATCGCACTTTACGCGCGAGGAGTGAGGAAGACGGCGCTCCACCGAGAGCATTCGTCGTCAGATGTCACTACTTCCAGGAGAGGGAAGAAATTCTGAAGAAATCCAGACAGGGGAACCGAGTGACCACCACGGATGGAGATGTTATCCACGTCCATCAAGATTTTACGCACGCCGTGGCCCAACAGCGCGCTAAATTTAATGAGGCACGGGGCTTGCTCAGGTCCTGTGAAGGGGTAAGGTTCGGGCTATGGTATCCTGCAGAATTAAAAATAACAACATCGGATGGCAAATGCACAAATTTCAAGGATCCTGCAAAGGCTAAAGACTTCATACAGAAGAATTTGCATCCAAAGAAATAGCGGCGGCGACGCGAGTGATTAATGGTTATCTGATGGCTTTGATGTAGCGTCTCTTCTTCATGGAGCGCCCAGCGGACTATAAACGGATTGGACTCAGCGGCCGGTTCGTAAGGATTTAAGTTTTATGGATACGCTATATTTACCCGGCAACTAAAGGTGTGTATCTTTGTGCCCGTTTTACTTTATTCCTTCTCTTTCCCCGGAATGAACGCCGTGGCACGGGTAGGCTGCACTCTATTTTTATTATTTGGGTTCTGATACTGACGGGACATTTGGACCGATCCGCTGTGTTCCTTATTTTATTTTTTTTCAATTTGTTTATGGACTGGGTTAACAATACTGTGTGTGAATATATATGTAGTATTATATATTTCACGGGGATTGCGCAGTGAAATTGGCAGCGTTTGGGGGGGGGGGGGTGTTTTATTTGTTTTCGGTAACATAAGGAAGAACATTCACATCCTCTCATTCTCTATTTTATTTCTATTATCTTGTCTGCTTTATCCCGTTGCTTCACGACGGTGTTATTTGTGTGCTGTGAGACGCTCACTTTGTATTATGTATGTTGTTGGGAGTGGGGTCGGTCGCGTCCATCTTGTGTGGACGCGGCCGGCCTCATCATAATTTATCATTGCATCTAGCAAATGTGGGAACACTGAATTGCTTCGAAGGCTGTGGTTCTTTTTTTTTTCTCTCATGTGAAATGTGATTGAGGTTAAACCAGACGGGACTGGCCGAGTCTGTGGACTCCCGACTCTCCCCATGATGTAAGTGGGGTTGGTTGCGTCCATTTTATATGGACGCGGCTGGCCTCATAATCTAATTTAATCTAATGTATTTACCGGAAATGGGGACACTGATTTGCTTTGTAGAATATAGTTTATTTTTCGTCTTGTGAATGAGGTGCAGAGCGGGTCGCGTTTATGCTGTGTGGGCTGGGCCAGCCCATATTATTATTGTTTATTATTACACCTCAACGTTTTATTTTGAAGGACGTTTCCCTATTCCTTTCACTTCCGGGGTCAGGCCAACGAGGCACTTTCCAAGAGGGTACTTCAGAGATTCTGTCAGAGATTTGGTCACAGTGTTGGGGTGCCCCCTACTGGAATATACGTCCTTATTTGCCATTATGCATGTGTGCATTGTGTTGGTGTGAGTGAGTTTGGGTGTGTGTGTGTGCGTGCGTGTAGGCATATAAATGTACCATTCAAAGTTGCTATTATTACTGTATGTATGTGTGGGTGTGTGCGTGTGCATGTGCATGTACATGTGCGTGTACGTGTGCATGTGTATTTGTACTTTTTTTTTTTTTTTTTTTTTTTGTGATGCACGCATGCAGATGGATATTCAGTGTTCCAATTTTAACGAGCATGTTTTTTCAGTTTATTATAATAGATAAAGACCGATTGTGGTCAGACTGGTTGGTATTATTTTTGTTTTAAGTATTACACGGCTCTGGTAGGGCTCAGCCCCACAGGGTAAGCTTTGAGTATGTTTTTGTCGAACGAGGACAGAGGAACAGGGGTTTTTGCAGTCTCTCATTGGGGGAGGGGCCGGCAGAGGGGTTTTTGGATGTTTTGTGTTATGTGTTTGTACTTTTGTTTTCCTTCATGTTTTTTGCTCATGTCTACAAGGTTGCATTGTTCTTGCAGAGAGTTACGGCTAACTAAATGGTACTGTACCTGTGCTGCTTCTGACCGGGAGGTCATTTTGTTATGTTTCCCACCCAGATATGGCTGTACTTAATTCTAATATATTTGGGGGGGCCAATACAAAATTTACAACGTGGAACACTAGAGGGGTTAACCACCCAGTGAAACGCAGCAAAATATTTGCACATCTATCAAAATTGAAAACCGATATAGCCTTCCTGACTGAAACACATTTGCTTAATAAGAACCATAACATGCTGAAGAGGGGGGGCTTCTCCCAGATTTTCCACTCCAAATTTGATGCCAAGTTCCGCGGTACAGCCATTCTTATACATAGAGATGTGCAGTTTGTACAATCAAGGGTGATATCGGGCAGTGATGGCCGTTATATTATTGTGCAGGGACATCTGTTTAATATACCGGTGATACTGGCATGTGTTTACGCCCCCAACTGGGATAATGCTAAATTCTTCAGTGACGTGTTTTCTCTGCTGCCAGGCTTGAATAGCCACAACTTGGTACTAGGGGGAGATCTGAATGCGGTTCTATGTCCCCTGCTGGACAGATCCAGAACAACACCTGGAATATTGAGTAAATCAGCAGAGACAATTAAGGCTTTTCTCCAGACATATGGAGTGATTGACGCATGGAGGTATAAACACCCAGGGTCTAGGCAATATAGCTTCTTCTCTGCACCACATCAGTCTTACAGCAGGATTGATTATCTTCTCTTGGACAGGAGGCTTCTCCCTTTTCTAAAGTCAAGCGAGTGCGAGAGCATTGTTATTTCAGACCACGGTCCAGTCACTATGACATTGAGCTTTCCAAACAACGAACCCCCGCAACGAATATGGCGGCTGAACGCGCGTCTATTGTCAAATGAAGAGTTTGTTGTTTTTATCAACTCCCAAATTGATTTTTTCACGGAAACAAATGAACATCCAGACACAAGCCACTGTACCTTTTGGGAAGCGATGAAAGCATATTTGCGGGGCCAGATAATTGCCTTTAATTCCGGTTTGAACAAGAGGCGGTCTACACGCCTCAATGAATTGACATCTATATTAAAAGACCTTGACAATAGACACTCAGCCTCACCATCCACTGACTTATATAAGGAGAGAGTTACTTTGCAGACAGAGTTTGATATTTTATCTTCTGGGGTGGTGGAGGAGCTCCACCTTAGATCTCGCCAGGAGTTCTATGAACATGGTGAACGAGCCAGCAAATTGCTTTGCCACCAGCTAAGACAATCTGCTGAGGCCGGACTTATTGCTGAGATTGACACCTCAGATGGAATAACCACAGATCAAAAAGCCATAAACAACCAATTTAAGAAGTTTTATGAGGACCTCTACACCTCTGAGGGGTGTGAGGATGTACAGATGTCTCAGTTTTTTGATAACCTTGAATTACAGACCCTAAGTAATCAGGACAAGTCTGACCTTGATCGTAACTTGTCTGTTGCTGAAATTGATCGCGCCATTAAGAAGATGAAGGGTGGAAAGGCTCCAGGGCCAGATGGCTTCCCAATTGAGTTTTATAAAGCATTTGCTTCCAAGCTAATTCCTATCTTGAAATGTGTATATGCAGAGGCATTGGAACAGGAGTCACTTCCACCCACAATGACACAGGCCACAATCTCAGTTCTCCTCAAAAAAGGAAAAGACCCTCTGAAGTGTGAATCGTATCGGCCGGTCAGTTTACTCTGTTGTGACTATAAGATTTTAACTAGGGCCTTGGCTAGTAGATTGGAGTCGGTTATTCATACGGTGGTACATCCAGACCAAACAGGTTTTATTTTGGAGCGTCAACTCTTTGGTAACGTACGCAGGCTGTTCAATATCATTTACTCCCCAGATGCCCCGCCCACGGCGGAGGTCCTGTTATCGCTTGATGCTCAAAAGGCCTTTGATCGGATTGAATACAAATATCTCTTCACGACCTTGGAGAGGTTTGGGTTCGGGCCCACTTTCCTAACCTGGATCAAGGTTTTGTATGCTTCACCACAGGCCTCGGTTCGCACCAATAAGATGATCTCCAACTATTTTCAAATAGGGAGGGGCACCAGACAGGGTTGTGGACTGAGCCCTCTACTGTTCGATCTCGCCATTGAACCATTGGCGGTCGCTCTGAGGGGCGACTTAGACCTCACCGGTATTGCTAGGGGCGGCCAAATGCATAAACTATCACTTTATGCAGACGATCTGATCCTGTATTTGTCTGACCCTCATATTTCCATTCCGAAAGCATTAGATATTATCTCAAAATTTGGCAGGTTCTCAGGCTACAAAATCAACCTCTCTAAGAGTTTGTTATTCCCTGCTAATGAGTTAGCTCGGAAGATGTCGTTCGGGTCATATCCACTAAAGGTAGTTTCTGATTCTTTCACATACCTGGGAGTGACTGTGACGCGTAGATATGGGGACTTATTCAAGTCGAACTTTAGGCCAGCCCTGGAAAAGGCTAAACAGGACCTTGTTCGTTGGTCAACATTGCCTATATCACTGGCCGGCAGGGTTAACTCAGTTAAGATGACAATTATGCCTAGGTTCCTATTTTTATTTCAAACTGTGCCTGTTTTTATCCCAAATTCCTTCTTTAAAGAGCTAGACAAATCCATCTCAGCCTTTATTTGGAATAAGACCACCCCGCGTATTAGAAAGGCATTTTTGGAAAGACAGAAGGAGGATGGAGGATTAGCACTTCCAAATTTTCTACAATACTATTGGGCGGCGAATATTCATAAGTTGTCATATTGGATGGCTGCGTTATATGGGGGAGGGGGAATGGTATGGGTTGACATGGAGCAACACTCCACTCACCCTGTGTCACTATCCTCACTGATTTGTGCTCCACTTCCACTCAGCAAAAAACGGCTTACAAATAACCCTTTGGTGAGTGGCTCACTCCGTATATGGGCGCAGTTTAGGACACACTTTAAGTATAAAGAAGCCTCATCTTGTCTCCCACTAGTGTCTAATGCGCTTTTTCCACCTTCACTTATGGATACAGCATTTCAATTATGGGCCAGGAAGGGGTTAAAACGGGTGAAGGATATGTTTAAAGAAGGGTCGTTTATGACCTTTGAACAGTTGAGAGAGGAATACGACATTCCTCGCTCACATTTTTTCAGGTACTTACAAGCACGGGATTTTGCCAAGAAATATGTCGCTTCATTTCCTCTACTTCGGGCAGATAGATGGCTTGACGAGTGGCTGGAGGGAGACCCACACCAGAAGGGAATGGTGAGCATGATATATAGCGATATTCAAGAGATGGCATCCCCGTCTCTGGAACGTATTAGGGAGTCATGGTGTAATGATATGGGACTTGAGATCCCGGACAATTCTTGGCAAATGGCAATTAAAAGAATTCATTCTTCTTCTGTCTGCATCAGACATGGGCTACTTCAGTTCAAAGTGCTCCATAGGTTACACTTCTCCAAGAGCAGACTTGCTGAGATTTATCCAGATGTAGATCCGATTTGCTCCAGATGCCACCAGGCTCCAGCCACTCTCTGTCATATGTTCTGGTCGTGCCCATCATTATCACAATTCTGGCTTTCTGTTTTTGAGACCTTCTCTTACATCTGTGACAAAGAGATCAGTCCTAACCCCTTCATTGCTGTGTTTGGGGTGGTCCCTGGTGAAATGACGGCATCAGTCGTCCAATCCGACGCCATAGCCTTCTCCTCCCTATTGGCCCGACGCCTTATTCTGTTCAATTGGAAATCAGCTATTCCCCCATCACATCGACGCTGGGTCGGAGATGTGATGGCACACCTAAAACTCGAGAAGCTCAAATATTCCACCAGGGGCTCCGCCCAGAAATTCTATAAGGTCTGGCAGCCATTTTTGGACTATTTTAAGCAAAAATTCCCGGCTGAGGATGTTCAGGTGTAGGACAGCTGTCTAATAGTTAAATTCTTGTATGGCAGGTGACGATCTGTTTGAGAACATTGTAATGTAATGCAATATGATATAACCTTTATATTTTTATCTTACGTTATTGTGTGTCTGTTTTGGTCCTGTATTTCAGTCTTTTTTATTTACTTATTTTCCCAAGGCGTTCTTAATGTATTGTATGCTCATGTGTAGTCTAGTGGTGTATATATGTATGTTGCTATGTCTTGTTGTGTGTAAAAAAAACCAATAAAAACAATTTAATAATAATAATAAAAGTCCATTTATTTAGCGCTGATGGACAGTGGAGGCGTCTCGACCTGATAGGCCTTCCTCAGCGTTGTCATGTCTGTCCATCAGAGGTAAATAAAACATGTGGAAAGAACATTCATTGTGTGCTGGCTAGTTCTTCATTCCTATTGCGTTACTGAGCCTTGCATACCTAAAAGACTATTCATCTAATCTGGAGTGCTGCAGGCTTTTTCTGCTTTCCGGGTCTGTGTGAACACAAACATTGGCTTGGCTGATCACCCCATTGCGATGATTTGATTGGCTGAGCAAAGTACATAAATACTATTGAAGATAAGTGAGATGCCAAAAGTGATTGGCTGATCACCCCATTGCGATGATTTGATTGGCTGAGCAAAGTACATAAATACTATTGAAGAAAAGTGAAGATGCCAAAAGTGATTGGCTGGAATGACATTTGTGATGATTTCATTGGCTGAGCACGGAATGTGATGTATGATGATGTATGATGATAAGAGCGCCCCTCACTTCACAGTCACACTACCATAAGTACACCAATAGGCGTACAAGTTTGTGTTCATGCAGTAGCCAATCGCATATCTGCGTTTGGCTATGCTATAGCCTGGAAAGAGTATCAGTAGTGGTTAAAAAAATGCTTTGTTACAAGTAAACAAAAGTTCTGCATTCCAAATCTACTACTCGGTATGCAGAATGCCTATTTCAGAATATGTTTATTAGATGTTTTATAATTACACTTGAATTAATCTAATTGCCTCTTCTAGACGGCTTGCCTCCCTCCGAGCCTTAATGAAAAACTTCAGATACAAATTACTACTAGATACCATGCAGTTACTTAAAGGGTCATCATTTATTTGATCAGAATTGAGAAATGAAAAGAAACATCAAATGTATTATGTAGGCGTGGTTATCCGTTGTTGTGGGGGGAAGGGGCGTAGTGGAGAGTGCGTGCATATCATTATATTCTGAATCAATGCCACAGAGAGCCGACCGTCTCGAAAATGCGACTTCTGAAAACAAAAGGTGTAAAAAGAATACAGATTCCGCAACATCATGGCATATTTACCCCTAAACCGTATATGTTGTTTACAAACAAGCCGTCACAGTTTAATATCTATAGGGTCCAATTTTCTGCTGCCCATACTATGAGCTCTTTCTGCTGCCCATACTATGAGCTCTTTCTGCTGCCCATACTATGAGCTCTTTCTGCTGCCCATACTATGAGCTCTTTCTGCTGCCCATACTATGAGCTCTTTCTGCTGCCCATACTATGAGCTCTTTCTGCTGCCCATACTATGAGCTCTTTATGCTGCCCATACTATGAGCTCTATCGCTATAGGCAAGACTGCTGTGTTTGATCCACTGGGGGACACACTGAGCTTGGAGCTGTCAGATGTGTGTGTGTGTGTGTGTGTGTGTGTGTGTGTGTGTGTGTGTGTGTGTGTGTGTGTGTGTGTGTGTGTGTGTGTGTGTGTGTGTGTGTGTGTGTGTGCGTGTGCGTGCGTGCGTGCGTGCGTGCGTGCACACACACACACACGCTCACATGCGTGTTGCTTTTGGAATACACATAAATAGCTACATAAACAGCAGAAAGCTCTGAAACCAGAAGTCTACGTATATGAAAGAATTGTGCATTGCTCCCTATCACAAAGCTAGGACACAAGTCTAAGAAAAAGTGTCCTGTCCCTTTAATGGAGGAATTCAGGAGGTGAAGGCACAAGGCAGTGGCTTCAACTCACTGCAAACAGATAATATAAATGGCTGCTTGTAAATAAATAAATAAAACATAAAACATTTCTCTCAGAAGCCATTATAAGATGGAATGAATGTCAGCAGCCTCAGCTCTCCAGCGGGGGTGTTTCGGGAATGTGTGCCATTCCTATAAAAAAGCAGGGCCATGAAACAAATGCAAAAAGCAATGGCTGACCTTCGCAAGGACTGAAGATTTGACGGCATAGTGTTATGATGCTATTAAATTCAAAATATATTAGCTTTTTGCTTTTTTGCCCATTTGGTCCTCCAGGTGTTCCTTCCTTCCTTGCTTTCCTGGTTTTTACTGATCCTTCTCCATATAGAGCGTCGCAGTCCCAACCCCTTTCATAACGACGAGTGGCATAGGAAATGATTCCCCCTTCATTTTCCCCATAGGCTTTTCAAAAAGTGTTCTTTGAAGTTATTCAAAGACGTTTACACCGTGGACTGAAAGGGGGCGGGACTGCGACGCTTGGATGGCATGTATACAGTACAGAATGGCAGCCCCAATTTAGTTCCTCACTTCACTGACACATAGCAATGGCATGAATAGAAAATGAGCTCAAAAGTGAATGACTCTCTCCCTTTTCCCTCCCCCAATCCACTTCCTGCCCATTCTCCTCTCCCCTCTTCTCATCTCCATCCCCATCTATCTCTCATTTCGCTCTCCTCTCTCACATTCCACCGACTTTCTTCTCTGCCATACCTCTCATTTGTCTCTCTTCGCCACCTCTCTTCTTGCTGTCTCACCTCTCTTGTATCGTACCCTCTGATTTCCCATCACACCGTCTGCCTCTCATCTCCATCTTTCATTTTCCACACCCATGTCCCACCTTCACCCCCCCTTTTAACCCCACCTCTCCATATCTGGACTGTGCTATTCCTCTCTGTCCCGCCACTACCACCTCACATCCCAACCCTGCCTTGATCCATAACACCCCCAAATCCTCCAACCACCCTCTCCCACACACCCTTGCACCATCCCCTCTGCCCCCCACCCCACCCCAGCCCTGAAGGATGACCGCTTCCAGATGGTGCTGTTCACGCCTCGGCTGGTGCGCATCGCTCTGTCCAACGTCAGCGTGTCGGACGAGGGCGGCTACTTCTGCCAGCTGTACACGGACGCCACGCACCACCAGGTATACAGTTTGTGGTAAAAAGCTATAAAACGGAAATCACTTTTTGTACAGTATAGCAAAGGCTTGTCAATATAATTGATCAGATATATATGATGTAGAGAAAGCAAGCACATGAGGGATAATGAAGGAACATTCGTACATTTGTTTTCAGAGCTCCATAGTAGACATACTTTATTTATGGCAACGTTTCGACCGTTTAGCATTCTTCATCAGGCAAATGATCTTGAAACACGAGGCCATTCAGGGGAAACCCTTTACTTGAGCTTTGCTCAAACATTCTTTTTTTCCCCTGCCTTTTTTCCTGCCTTGATCTCCTTGCCCCCCTTTTCTTCCCTTTCTATTGTTTTGTGGAAAAACGACACGATGGGAAGTACTAAAAAAACTTTTTGACTTGTAAACCTCATGTGACATGACAATGAATGTGACTCAGGTGGCCACGCTGTCGGTGGCGGTGCCGCCCGAGACGCCGGCCGTGGAGGTGAAGCAGGAGGCGGTGGAGGGAGGCGAGGCCGAGCTCACATGCGTGTCGCCGCGGAGCAAGCCGGCTACCACGCTGCGCTGGATGCGCAACGGCCGCGAGATACCAGGTATGCTATGGTGGGGAGGTTGGAATGAGATACCAGGTATGCTATGGTGGGGAGGTTGGGGTGAGATACCAGGTATGCTATGGTGGGGAGGTTGGAATGAGATACCAGGTATGCTATGGTGGGGAGGTTGGGGTGAGATACCAGGTATGCTATGGTGGGGAGGTTGGGGTGAGATACCAGGTATGCTAGGGTGGGGAGGTTGGAATGAGATACCAGGTATGCTATGGTGGGGAGGTTGGGATGAGATACCAGGTATGCTAGGGTTACCATATTCTGAATGACCAAAAAGAGGACACATGCGCGCGTGCATGTGCGCGTGCATGTGCACGTGCGCGTCGTGCGTGTGCATGTGTCGTGCGTGCGCGGTTCTGTTTGGGTTAGGGTTAAAATAATCTATAACATGTCAAAATAATCTATAACAAAAACAAATGGTATGCTCCTAAATTTAATCAAATATGCTCTATATTACAGTGGCTCTCAAAGGTGTGATCCAGGGACCCTCATGGTTCCTTGAAGGGGTTCCAAATGGACCCATTATATGTCTAACTCTGAGAGTGTAACACATGGACCCAAATGGACCCTTACAGGTCTGTAACTCTGATAGTGTACAAATGGAACCAAATGGACCCTTACAGGTCTTTAACTCTGAGAGTGTACAAATGGAACCAAATGGACCCTTACAGGTCTGTAACTCTGAGAGTTTAACTAGTACAAATGGAACCAAATGGACCCTTTAATTAGTTTAATAACTTTTAACTCTGATACTGTACAAATGGAATCTGGAATGGAGTTTTACTCTCAGTTATGGGGGTCCTTGAAATTAAAAGGTTTGAGAACCTGTATGCAATGGCTTCTCTTATAAAAAGAGAGACCAGCCTATTCTCCAAACCATCATATTATCTTATGCTTTGCTTGGTTGTACAAAATAATATTGGGTCAATTTAATTTGCAGAAGGACTCACCTCGCGCACAGCTGCCTTGTCTGTGTTTTTGACATGGGCTTGCAGGAAAACTTTTATTTGTGACAGACACATAGTTCCTTTGCAGACAATACAATGGCAGCGGTGGCCGAACGGATTGCGGAGCGGTCTTGATACCGGAAGGTCGCCAGTTCGAATCAGCGGTCCGACACGTTAAAATTACCACCGCTGAAGTGCCCTTGAACAAGGCATTGAACCACTACGATGAAATGTTCTATGAGCAGGGCCTGGCTGGAAACAAGTTCTTGAGCTTAGCCCAGATACCCTGGGTAAATATAGTAATCATTTCATTTACAATCTGCTTCTCATTGGTCAGTCACAAAGGTAAGAAAACAGTAGCATACTTTTTCTGCATGTCAATGATGAGATAGTTATTTTGCAATTCAAGCTTTCCTCACGGAGAGCAAGAGACAACAGTCTATGCAGCGCTGCAACAGCGGAGCAGCAGCGAGCCTTTCTCTTTTTTTTTTGTAAACTTTATTTTTACATTTCTTCACATGACAATACACATGTATACAAGAAAACACAAAACACACAAACATATACAAACCCCCCCCTCCCTCCCCCCCTCCCCCCCTAGGCTAAAACAAAACAAAAACAAAAACAAAGTGGTGGGACAAAGCAGCGGACAATCATAGATCAAAAAGAGTCAAGACAGGGACAGTCGGACACAGTCCGGATTACAGTTCACTGAAATGGAAAGTCCTCAACAAACTCCACAAAGGCACTCCAAGCCAGGACAAAGTTTTTTTGGGCTCTGTCCACTCTATACCTGAGCTTCTCCAGAGGCAGGAATGATAGAACTTCTTTCAGCCATTGTTGAAAGGAAGGTGCCTTATCCGACTTCCAATTGAGGAGGATTAGTCTACGGGCTAATAGGGATGCAAATGCCAAGGCATTTGCTTGCGGAGATGTGAGTGTACAGTTTGGGGGGACTATGCCAAAAATGGCGGTGTGGAAAGAAGGTGTTACCACTGTTCCACACATATGGGAGAATACGTCAAATATCCGCTTCCAGTAGGTAGTGAGGGAAGGACACGTCCAAAACATGTGGCCTAACGAGGCTGGGGTCTGGCTGCATCTTGGGCATCCAGGGTCTGGCACGTTAAAGAGCCTGGCCAGCTTATCCCCTGAATAGTGAAGTCGATGTAGTATCTTAAATTGAATTAAACCATGGCGTATGCACATTGAAGAGGTGTGAATACGTAGTAGACTGTCCTCCCACATCTCCTCAGGGAGCTCTACACCCAGATCTCTCTCCCAGGCAGCTTTTGCCTTGTCCCAGGTTACTGGTTTTAGACCTCGTATCAAATCATAAATCACAGACACACGTTTTTTCGCAATGGGGCTAAATTCCAATATAATGTCCAATTGATTCTTGGGTGGTAAGTAGGGGTATGAAGGAAGCTTTTTCTGAGTAAAACTGCGAGTTTGAAGAAACCTAAAGAAGTGAGATCTGGGTATATTATGATCTGCATTAAGTGTTTCAAAGGAAATGAACATGTCATCAGAAAAGAGATCACAGAAAAACACCAGTCCATTCCTGTGCCAATATTGAAATGCATTATCCATCATTGATGGAGGGAAAAACTGATTGTTGGCCACTGGAAAAAATCTAGTACTGAGCTGGTTTAAGCCAAAGTGCTTTCGGAACTGTAACCATATTCTGAGCGAGGCTCTAACAACCGGGTTTGTAGATTGTATGGTACGGCCAGATGGTAACGGAGAGGTGAGTATTGGCAAAGGATTGGACAACAACTCCATATGGACCCAATCTGGTCCCTCTTCATAGTCATATGTATATCTCCAATGTAAACATTTTACAATATTTGCAGCCCAATAGTACCAGAGAAAATTTGGTAAGCCGAGTCCCCCAGCTTCCCTAGGGACCTCCAAGTACATTTTTTTCATCCTGGGGTTCGAATTGTTCCAGATGAAAGATGAGATTAACCTATCTATTTGTTTAAATGTTTTCTTTGTTATGAATATAGGGATCATTTGGAAGAGATAGAGAAACCTAGGTAGAATCGTCATTTTAACTATATTAATACGGCCAGCTAGCGAGATCGGTAGTGTCGACCATTTTTTAAAGTCCTGTGTTGTTCGTTCGATCAATGTTTTGAAATTATGACTATATAGTTCATCCATTGTGTGTGTGACTTTCACCCCTAGGTAGGTGAACACCTTGGTTTCAAGTTTGAATGGAAAACGAGAATAATCTCCGTCAGCGTGGGCTATTGGGAAGAGTAAGCTCTTTGAGTAATTTAATTTGTAGCCGGACAAGTGACCAAAATGGTTCAGAGTGAGCAGGACTTTTGGTATCGACTCTGCTGGGTTGGATATATACAGGAGTAAGTCGTCTGCATATAACGAAACTTTATGAATTCTGCCCCCTCTGGAGATACCAGCAATGTCATCATCTGCCCGGATAGCTATGGCGAGAGGTTCAATCGCTAAGTCGAACAGGTATGGGGAGAGACCACAGCCCTGTCTGCAGGACCTATGGAGCGGAAAGTAGTCAGATGTGTTATTATTCGTCCGTACTGCAGACACAGGAGTGTCACAAATTATTTTGACCCAGGTTAAAAACGACGGACCGAAGCCAAACCTCTCTAGGACTGCGAACAGGTATTGCCACTCAATCCTGTCAAACGCCTTGGCTGCGTCCAGCGAGGTCACGACCTCTGACCTCTGCCCCTCAGGGTGAGGTTCATATAAGATATTAAACAGGCGTCGCATGTTGTAGAATGACTGTCTCCCTGGTACAAAGCCGGTCTGGTCTTGGCTGAGAATAGTTGGAACTACAGATTCAATACGGGTGGCTAGTATTTTTGTAAGAATTTTGTAGTCACAATTTAACAGGCTTATTGGCCGGTATGAGCCACACAGCAGGGGATCTTTATCCTTTTTAAGCAATACTGATATGATGGCCTGTGCCATAGTCGGAGGTAGTTGACGTTGTTCAAGGATTTCCCTATATAGCTGGCTGAGAATCGGGGCTATTTTAGTCGCAAATTCTTTATAGATTTCTATTGAAAAGCCATCTGGCCCCGGTGCCTTGCCACTCTGCATTAATTGAATTGCCTGTAAGACGTCAGCTGTCGAAATATTTCTGTCTATCTGTTCCCGGGCCTGAGGAGTGATTTAGCAGCGAGCCTTTCTCTGATCTGCTATCGGGACCAGTGCTGTCAGCGTGCATGCAGTTATGAATAATACACATTCAGGGGTTCGGGCTGAAAGTCCGCCTCCCACAGTATTTTTCCACTACGAACCATTGAACGTGCATTGTAATACACTTTGGTCTGAATGGTCTGTGAGTGTACAGATGCGTGTAAAACCCCGGACATTTGAAGGAATTTATAAACCCCCCCCGGACAGCCCGGACAGCCCCCCAAAAGAGGACTTGTCCGGGCAAAAGAGGACGTATGGTAAGCCTAAGGTATGCTATGGTGGGGAGGTTGGGGTGAGATACCAGGTATGCTATGGTGGGGAGGTTGGGGTGAGATACCAGGTATGCTATGGTGGGGAGCTGGTTGGAATGAGATACCAGGTGGTTATGCTATGGTGGGGAGGTTGGGATGAGATACCAGGTATGCTATGGTGGGTGGGTTGGAATGAGATACCAGGTATGGTGGGTGGGTTGGAATGAGATACCAGGTATGCTATGGTGGGGAGGTTGGGATGAGATACCAGGTATGGTGGGTGGGTTGGAATGAGATACCAGGTATGCTATGGTGGGGAGGTTGGGATGAGATACCAGGTATGCTATGGTGGGGAGGTTGGAATGAGATACCAGGTATGCTATGGTGGGGAGGTTGGGATGAGATACCAGGTATGCTATGGTGGGGAGGTTGGAATGAGATACCAGGTATGCTATGGTGGGGAGGTTGGGATGAGATACCAGGTATGCTATGGTGAGGAGGTTGGGATGAGATACCAGGTATGCTATGGTGGGGAGGTTGGAATGAGATACCAGGTATGCTATGGTGAGGAGGTTGGGGTGAGATACCAGGTATGCTATGGTGGGGAGGTTGGAATGAGATACCAGGTATGCTATGGTGGGGAGGTTGGAATGAGATACCAGGTATGCTATGGTGGGGAGGTTGGGGTGAGATACCAGGTATGCTATGGTGGGGAGGTTGGAATGAGATACCAGGTATGCTATGGTGGGGAGGTTGGGGTGAGATACCAGGTATGCTATGGTGGGGAGGTTGGGATGAGATACCAGGTATGCTATGGTGGGGAGGTTGGGATGAGATACCAGGTATGCTATGGTGGGGGGGTTGGAATGAGATACCAGGTATGCTATGGTGGGGGGGTTGGAATGAGATACCAGGTATGCTATGGTGGGGAGGTTGGGATGAGATACCAGGTATGCTATGGTGGGGAGGTTGGGATGAGATACCAGGTATGCTATGGTGGGGAGGTTGGGATGAGATACCAGGTATGCTATGGTGGGGGGGTTGGAATGAGATACCAGGTATGCTATGGTGGGGAGGTTGGGATGAGATACCAGGTATGCTATGGTGGGGGGGTTGGAATGAGATACCAGGTATGCTATGGTGGGGAGGTTGGGATGAGATACCAGGTATGCTATGGTGGGGGGGTTGGAATGAGATACCAGGTATGCTATGGTGGGGGGGTTGGAATGAGATACCAGGTATGCTATGGTGGGGAGGTTGGGGTGAGATACCAGGTATGCTATGGTGGGGAGGTTGGAATGAGATACCAGGTATGCTATGGTGGGGAGGTTGGAATGAGATACCAGGTATGCTATGGTGGGGAGGTTGGGGTGAGATACCAGGTATGCTATGGTGGGGAGGTTGGAATGAGATACCAGGTATGCTATGGTGGGGAGGTTGGGGTGAGATACCAGGTATGCTATGGTGGGGAGGTTGGGATGAGATACCAGGTATGCTATGGTGGGGAGGTTGGGATGAGATACCAGGTATGCTATGGTGGGGGGGTTGGAATGAGATACCAGGTATGCTATGGTGGGGGGGTTGGAATGAGATACCAGGTATGCTATGGTGGGGAGGTTGGGATGAGATACCAGGTATGCTATGGTGGGGAGGTTGGGATGAGATACCAGGTATGCTATGGTGGGGAGGTTGGGATGAGATACCAGGTATGCTATGGTGGGGGGGTTGGAATGAGATACCAGGTATGCTATGGTGGGGAGGTTGGGATGAGATACCAGGTATGCTATGGTGGGGGGGTTGGAATGAGATACCAGGTATGCTATGGTGGGGAGGTTGGGATGAGATACCAGGTATGCTATGGTGGGGGGGGTGGAATGAGATACCAGGTATGCTATGGTGGGGGGGTTGGAATGAGATACCAGGTATGCTATGGTGGGGGGGTTGGAATGAGATACCAGGTATGCTATGGTGGGGAGGTTGGAATGAGATACCAGGTATGCTATGGTGGGGGGGTTGGAATGAGATACCAGGTATGCTATGGTGGGGGGGTTGGAATGAGATACCAGGTATGCTATGGTGGGGAGGTTGGAATGAGATACCAGGTATGCTATGGTGGGGGGGTTGGAATGAGATACCAGGTATGCTATGGTGGGGGGGTTGGAATGAGATACCAGGTATGCTATGGTGGGGGGGTTGGAATGAGATACCAGGTATGCTATGGTGGGGGGGTTGGAATGAGATACCAGGTATGCTATGGTGGGGAGGTTGGGATGAGATACCAGGTATGCTATGGTGGGGGGGTTGGAATGAGATACCAGGTATGCTATGGTGGGGAGGTTGGAATGAGATACCAGGTATGCTATGGTGGGGAGGTTGGGATGAGATACCAGTGTATGCTATGGTGGGGGGGTTGGAATGAGATACCAGGTATGCTATGGTGGGGAGGTTGGAATGAGATACCAGGTATGCTATGGTGGGGGGGTTGGAATGAGATACCAGGTATGCTATGGTGGGGAGGTTGGGATGAGATACCAGGTATGCTATGGTGGGGAGGTTGGGATGAGATACCAGGTATGCTATGGTGGGGAGGTTGGAATGAGATACCAGGTATGCTATGGTGGGGTGGTTGGAATGAGATACCAGGTATGCTATGGTGGGGAGGTTGGAATGAGATACCAGGTATGCTATGGTGGGGTGGTTGGGATGAGATACCAGGTATGCTATGGTGGGGTGGTTGGGATGAGATACCAGGTATGCTATGGTGGGGAGGTTGGAATGAGATACCAGGTATGCTATGGTGGGGAGGTTGGAATGAGATACCAGGTATGCTATGGTGGGGAGGTTGGGGTGAGATAACAGGTATGCTATGGTGGGGAGGTTGGGATGAGATACCAGGTATGCTATGGTGGGGAGGTTGGGATGAGATACCAGGTATGCTATGGTGGGGAGGTTGGAATGAGATACCAGGTATGCTATGGTGGGGTGGTTGGGATGAGATACCAGGTATGCTATGGTGGGGAGGTTGGGATGAGATACCAGGTATGCTATGGTGGGGGGGTTGGAATGAGATACCAGGTATGCTATGGTGGGGAGGTTGGGATGAGATACCAGGTATGCTATGGTGGGGGGGTTGGAATGAGATACCAGGTATGCTATGGTGGGGAGGTTGGAATGAGATACCAGGTATGCTATGGTGGGGAGGTTGGGATGAGATACCAGGTATGCTATGGTGGGGAGGTTGGGATGAGATACCAGGTATGCTATGGTGGGGAGGTTGGGATGAGATACCAGGTATGCTATGGTGGGGGGGTTGGAATGAGATACCAGGTATGCTATGGTGGGGAGGTTGGGATGAGATACCAGGTATGCTATGGTGGGGGGGTTGGAATGAGATACCAGGTATGCTATGGTGGGGGGGTTGGAATGAGATACCAGGTATGCTATGGTGGGGGGGTTGGAATGAGATACCAGGTATGCTATGGTGGGGAGGTTGGAATGAGATACCAGGTATGCTATGGTGGGGGGGTTGGAATGAGATACCAGGTATGCTATGGTGGGGGGGTTGGAATGAGATACCAGGTATGCTATGGTGGGGAGGTTGGAATGAGATACCAGGTATGCTATGGTGGGGGGGTTGGAATGAGATACCAGGTATGCTATGGTGGGGGGGTTGGAATGAGATACCAGGTATGCTATGGTGGGGGGGTTGGAATGAGATACCAGGTATGCTATGGTGGGGGGGTTGGAATGAGATACCAGGTATGCTATGGTGGGGAGGTTGGGATGAGATACCAGGTATGCTATGGTGGGGGGGTTGGAATGAGATACCAGGTATGCTATGGTGGGGAGGTTGGAATGAGATACCAGGTATGCTATGGTGGGGAGGTTGGGATGAGATACCAGTGTATGCTATGGTGGGGGGGTTGGAATGAGATACCAGGTATGCTATGGTGGGGAGGTTGGAATGAGATACCAGGTATGCTATGGTGGGGGGGTTGGAATGAGATACCAGGTATGCTATGGTGGGGAGGTTGGGATGAGATACCAGGTATGCTATGGTGGGGAGGTTGGGATGAGATACCAGGTATGCTATGGTGGGGAGGTTGGAATGAGATACCAGGTATGCTATGGTGGGGTGGTTGGAATGAGATACCAGGTATGCTATGGTGGGGAGGTTGGAATGAGATACCAGGTATGCTATGGTGGGGTGGTTGGGATGAGATACCAGGTATGCTATGGTGGGGTGGTTGGGATGAGATACCAGGTATGCTATGGTGGGGAGGTTGGAATGAGATACCAGGTATGCTATGGTGGGGAGGTTGGAATGAGATACCAGGTATGCTATGGTGGGGAGGTTGGGGTGAGATAACAGGTATGCTATGGTGGGGAGGTTGGGATGAGATACCAGGTATGCTATGGTGGGGAGGTTGGGATGAGATACCAGGTATGCTATGGTGGGGAGGTTGGAATGAGATACCAGGTATGCTATGGTGGGGTGGTTGGGATGAGATACCAGGTATGCTATGGTGGGGAGGTTGGGATGAGATACCAGGTATGCTATGGTGGGGGGGTTGGAATGAGATACCAGGTATGCTATGGTGGGGAGGTTGGGATGAGATACCAGGTATGCTATGGTGGGGGGGTTGGAATGAGATACCAGGTATGCTATGGTGGGGAGGTTGGAATGAGATACCAGGTATGCTATGGTGGGGAGGTTGGGATGAGATACCAGGTATGCTATGGTGGGGAGGTTGGAATGAGATACCAGGTATGCTATGGTGGGGAGGTTGGAATGAGATACCAGGTATGCTATGGTGGGGAGGTTGGGATGAGATACCAGGTATGCTATGGTGGGGGGGTTGGGATGAGATACCAGGTATGCTATGGTGGGGGGGTTGGGATGAGATACCAGGTATGCTATGGTGGGGGGGTTGGAATGAGATACCAGGTATGCTATGGTGGGGAGGTTGGGATGAGATACCAGGTATGCTATGGTGGGGGGGTTGGGATGAGATACCAGGTATGCTATGGTGGGGAGGTTGGGATGAGATACCAGGTATGCTATGGTGGGGAGGTTGGAATGAGATACCAGGTATGCTATGGTGGGGAGGTTGGGATGAGATACCAGGTATGCTATGGTGGGGGGGTTGGGATGAGATACCAGGTATGCTATGGTGGGGGGGTTGGGATGAGATACCAGGTATGCTATGGTGGGGGGGTTGGAATGAGATACCAGGTATGCTATGGTGGGGAGGTTGGGATGAGATACCAGGTATGCTATGGTGGGGGGGTTGGGATGAGATACCAGGTATGCTATGGTGGGGGGGTTGGGATGAGATACCAGGTATGCTATGGTGGGGAGGTTGGGATGAGATACCAGGTATGCTATGGTGGGGGGGTTGGAATGAGATACCAGGTATGCTATGGTGGGGAGGTTGGGATGAGATACCAGGTATGCTATGGTGGGGGGGTTGGGATGAGATACCAGGTATGCTATGGTGGGGAGGTTGGGGTGAGATACCAGGTATGCTATGGTGGGGAGGTTGGGATGAGATACCAGGTATGCTATGGTGGGGAGGTTGGAATGAGATACCAGGTATGCTATGGTGGGGAGGTTGGAATGAGATACCAGGTATGCTATGGTGGGGAGGTTGGAATGAGATACCAGGTATGCTATGGTGGGGAGGTTGGAATGAGATACCAGGTATGCTATGGTGGGGAGGTTGGAATGAGATACCAGGTATGCTATGGTGGGGGGGTTGGAATGAGATACCAGGTATGCTATGGTGGGGAGGTTGGAATGAGATACCAGGTATGCTATGGTGGGGGGGTTGGAATGAGATACCAGGTATGCTATGGTGGGGAGGTTGGAATGAGATACCAGGTATGCTATGGTGGGGAGGTTGGGATGAGATACCAGGTATGCTATGGTGGGGAGGTTGGGATGAATGCAGTGGTGGGAAAAGTACTCTTAAGTAAAAGTACCAATAATGCAATGTAGAAATACTCTGTTACAAGTAAAAGTGCGGGCACGGTGGCGGAGTCGGTATAGCGCTGTCGCTACCGACAGCTATAGGAAGTCCTGGGTTTGATTCCCGCTGGGGGCGTGTACTCTCCTCCATAAACAGAAGGGGGGACTTTTTTAAATTATTTCCACACAACAACTCTAAGGTATATTAATGACATAGTTCAATAGTTCAAAATGAGTGGTATTCCCCTTTAAGTGGATGCACAACGGTGCATTAGAGCAGTGGTTCTCAGCTAACTCTAACTCTGTTACAGATAGACTTTTAATGATCCCACAGGGGAAATGTAGTTCCTGTGTAAAACACAGAACAAAGATACAGCTAGGAGTAATACAAAAAGAGTCAGCAGGTAGAACACATGGGAATTAGGAAAAAGAGCATCTGCAGAAACCAGGGATTCTACAGAAACTTCAGCACTTGGACTACCTGCATGTGACAGTATGTGGTGACAGAGATTTCAACAGCTGTAGATACAAGTGTGTGGTCAAAGTGCACAACGACAGTATACCAACAGGGTGGCATTCTGACGCACCGCCATTCCGACTACGTGGCTTTGCGTGTGGTTAGGGTTAGGGACAGGGTTAGTAATGCGGCGAGTCGGAATGGCGATGTAAATGGCAGTACTTACCACACAACTTGCAGTACCCAAGCGGTGCTACTCATACGCTGAGCTGGCAGTGCCCGGGATCGAACCCATGACCTTGTGGTCAAAAGGTGAGAGCTCTACCAAGTGAGCTACCCGGACACAATGTGTGTGTAACCTACAAACAGATGTCAGGACTGCTGCTTTTCACGCCAGACTTAATAACAATAGTAATGTGAGACTAATACAGAATGTGGCTGAGAATAAAAGATTCAATAATCTGATATCCGTTGGAACATGGAGACTCATCGTTGGTTATCACCAGGCACATCAGCAAAAACACAATGTGGTGAAATGGAAAAGAAACGGACAGTAATAGTATTCTGGGTCCCCAGGGAGACAGTTTAGAACCACTAGTTCAAAGAGAACGCCTAGTACACTAAAGGTCACAGGTTCGATCCATTCAAGCCGTGCATGCGGCCTGTCAAAGTGTCCTTGAAGGAGTCTCACACTGCGTGCACGTCCTGTTAAATGACGTCGACACTTGCCAGAGGGCTGCTTGCCCACTCATTAATAATGTCCTCAGGGAAGAGTGTTAAATAGATGCCTAAGAAGTCAAATCCACACAGAGGGACTGGAGGCCAGATGGATAAAAAAGGGAGCTAAACAGAGCGGAGGTCATCGGCAAAGAGAGAACTTTTGGCTCGACCGCTGGCACGAGTTCCTTGCAATATTTGCACGCGAGGAGCCGCTTTCAGATGATGAGACAATCTCAGAGCTGTTGTAATGCGAGTAATAAAGCCCTGTGCTGCTATGCCACAGAGATGGTCTCTCCAGTTAATGAGAGAACTTGAGTGTGTGTGTGTGTGTGTGTGTGTGTGTGTGTGTGTGTGTGTGTGTGTGTGTGTGTGTGTGTGTGTGTGTGTGCGTGTGCGTGTGCGTGTGCGTGTCCACCCAGTTGTCAAGTGTACAAGTTTGTGTTTGTGGCTCTCAGAGTGCAGGTATGTTGCATGTTCGTGTGTATGTGCGTGTGTGCGTACGTGCGTGCGTGCGTCTGTGCGGTGTGCATACAGAGGAGATGAATACATTATCAACGATTAGAAATCAGGGCTCATTGAATCTTCTCCTGAAACTTTATTTCTTCCGTCTAGTTTGTCCCCAAGTCACAAACGCTCATCTATCAAAACTATGGATCCATGTCTAATTAATTATGCTTCGCATGCATGCACACGTGCACGCACACGCACACGCACACAACACAAACACCCAAACCAACTTGCGTTGTTTTATTTATGTCCGTGCACATGCGCACACACGCATGCACACACACAACGCAAACACCCCAACCCCTGCGTTGTATGCATGCGTGTATGCTGCTCCGTTTGCTTTTTTGTCCTCTTAATTGCCATCACGCTCACATGCATGTGTGCACGCACCCATGTTGTATATGTTGTACACACACGCGCAAACACACACACACAGATCGGTGTCAACCACACACACACATGCACAGATTTTGCATCCGTCTTTGTCTTAAGTCTATACAGTGTGTCCCTGCATGCCTCGGCCGCTCTGACAACTAATCCATCCATCCAGCCATTACTCTGTTCTCTAATTGGCCTTTCCCTCTCGCTACATCTCTCTGGCTCTTCAGGCCTCCTGGTGTTGGATGGACCCGTGGCACAATAATACATCTAAAGCCCTGCGTGGTTTTTTTTCTTTCTCTCCCTACAATGCGTTTAGCAGGCTCCCCTGTGGCCTGCACAGTTAAATTAGTCTGTGACGCCCCGCTCCCTCTGATCCGTCCCCAGGAACCCTCCCGTTGCACAAAGCATAAATGGCAGTTTCATTTTTCTTGAAAAATTCATTTCTTCAATAAACACCACAATGATCCAGGGCTCTCTGGTGGGGTTCCTGAGAGCGCGCACGTCATGCCTGCACACATTCCTCTTCATCCTCCTTCGGATAATACCGCAAACGTGTCTGTTTGTTTGGTAACTCCTGAGCCAAAAGTACAGTAATGTTGTGATTTTGGGTGCATGTAGGTGGGGGTACTCCGGGGTAGGGGTCGCACGTGAGGGGGAATGGTGCCATTACATTTTAGTTTCATTTCCAGTTAGGTGGTCCCTTGAATGTGCTTGTCAAGCATCCTCGTTTTGCCTTTCTCTCCCGTTGACAGTCTCCACTCAGTCAACTCCTCATAAACGTCTATCAAATGTGGGATGAATGTCTTGAAAACATTGTGTTAAAATGTCACTGTCTTTGTAGCCTGACTTTGGCACCTCACGATTGGCCAATTAAAGTGAATCTCAACGCCCCCCTGTGTTTCAGCTGCCTTAATCACCCCTCAAAGCACAAAGTGGGTTCTCTGGGTATAGGCTATGTCTTTCGTCTTTGTCACCCCACTCCCCCTTCATCTTATTTCTTGTTCCCACTTGTCTTCCTTTCTTCATTAATAGAGACGGCTTTCATTGTGACCGATACGCCTATGGTCGATGCGCTTATGGTCGATACGTCTAGTTATGTTTTGCCCAACTCTTACTCAATACCTACACAATTTTCTTGTCTCTGTTCTTTCTTATGTTTCCTTTGTTCTCAATCCTTGTTTCCTCTCCTTTCTTCTTTATCCACTGTGTCCTCTTGTCTTATCTCAACCCCTCTCCTCTCCTCTCCTCTCCTCTCCTCTCCTCTCCTCTCCTCTCCTCTCCTCTCCTCTCCTCTCCTCTCCTCTCCTCTCCTCTCCTCTCCTCTCCCGTCCTCTTGACTTAAATGCACTGTCACTAAAGGTTAGAGGCAGATTCCAGCTGATAACGAGAGAACTCTTTCATTCTGTCTCTCCTACCTCCCCCCCCCCCCCACCTGAAGTATATATATGCAAATTAATTGTGCACTGTTTGTGTCTGTGAGCTCATTGGAGCACTGCAAAACAGAGTTTTGCAGTGCAAAACTCAGTTTTGCACTGCTCCTATGAAATAAATGACTTAGAGATTAGGATTCTGATTCCAACCTCCTCTCCTCCAGCCGCTTCCTCCTCAAGTCCTGACTTAAATGCACTGTGACACTAAAGGTTAGAGGCAGATTCCAGCCGATATAAGGAGAGACAACGCTTCCATTACGTTGCAGTCTAACCTCTCCCTCCTCTCTTCTACCTCCTCTCCATCCCTCCCTCCCTCCCTGTCACCGCCTCCTCCTCCTCCTCTCCTCCTCCAACTCTCCTCTCTGCCATCTCACGCTTCGATTGGCGGGCTCCCCCCCCCCCCCCCCCCCCC
This sequence comes from Electrona antarctica, assembly GCF_951216825.1. NCBI lineage: Eukaryota > Metazoa > Chordata > Actinopteri > Myctophiformes > Myctophidae > Electrona > Electrona antarctica. The sequence continues at coordinate 39,958,494 of NC_136811.1, forward strand.
CTCCATTGACGCATAATTGAAAGCTCAGCGCGGTATAGAAGTCATCGTTGCGTTTCTATATACACGTGTGCAGACTCCAATTTACGTGACCATGTCAAGTCTTGTTATTTTAGTCCGGTGCCTCCACTCTCTCTCTCTCTCTCTCTCTCTCTCTCTCTTTCTCTCGCTCCCTCACTCTCTTCTTCTCCTCCACTCCTGTCCTCACGTCTCTTCTCCCTCTTTGCATCTCATGCGCTCCTCTCTTTATCTCGCCTCTTTTATGTCTGGGCCCGTCTCGTATCCCTCGCCCCGCGCCGCTCCATCAATCACGGCTGTTTTGGTCGCCCCTCTCTCCATGTGTCCCTTGCTCTCCCCTGCCTTTCTTCTCTTTGGCTCCTCACTTTGACACCCCCAAACCACCACCTCCTCCTCTCCTCGCACCCCCAACCCTGTCTGGCTCAGTTAAAATCTCAATTTGGTTATGCATAATATTCTCTCTTTTATCCTTAGTTCTTTGACTCCCTCTCTGTTCTCTCACTCAATCTCACGTCCCACGCACGCACGCACGCACGCACGCACGCACGCACGCACGCACGCACGCACGCACGCACGCACGCACGCACGCACGCACGCGCGCGGTTCGGCACGTGTCCTCCCGAGACACAAACAATTCAATTCTGCTTCTCATAATCAGTATGAAATATAGATGCAAATTGCTCTTTCTTTGTTATGCTCTCTCTGTACCTCCCTCCCTCCCTCCACAGGTGCCTCAAAGCTAATTCATCAACCTTTCATCAATTCATCATTCCTCTCTCTCACTCTCTCTCTCTCTCTCTGTGTCTCTATGTCTCTCTCTGTCTCTCTCTGTCCCTCTCTCTCTCCCCCCCTCTCTCTCTCTCCTCACTGCGAAGACTTGCAATGCACACTGTCCCGGGCAGCGCACCCCCCGCGCCTCTGCCTCCCAGTTATTCTGCGTGTGTCAGATCAGTATCCCACACACACACACACACACACACGATAGAGTTTTGCTATGGAATCATAATATAATAATTAGGCATGCATCGCTTTGCCTAAAACACTGAATTATAAAAGGTTGGAAAAAGCCTACGCGGGCTCCCATGCATTTGTTGAAGAGACATACATTTTCACATTATATTGTTATTATTGCTTAAATTATCGCTTTGGCTGAAACGCTGAATCCTGCGGATAAAGTATACTATGTAGATATAACTACAGGCATTAGTAACTACAGACATTAGACTACCGCATATGTACAATTATATACAATTATATAACCTACATTTAACAAACAAGCTGATTGACATTTGTAAATATGTCAATACAAAAACTGCTACGAGGATAAAACCAGAAAAGCACTAAGGCTTCTTTACATCAGGTATAAAGTAAAACGAAAACGTGACAACCATATGGAAAAAGGGGCAGAAGACCTGGGAGGTGGAGGTGCGGGGGGTGCGCTGCCCGGGACAATGTGCATTGCAAGTCTTCGCCTCCTCACTGCATCTATCACTCCTCTAGTCTCTCCTCTTCCCCTCCTCTGCTCCTCAGTCTCTCTGGCGTGGGTGTGAATTGTCAGCAGGACAATAAGATGACGTGTACGCGTATCAACGGGGAGACTTTACTCCCTTCCCTTCCATGCTCCCTCCCTTTATCTCCTTCCGTCACTCGCTTCCATCCTATTCCCTTTTGTGTTCCCTTCCTTCCTTCCCTCCCGCCCCGTTCATCCTTCCCTCCTTCCCGTGCCTTCCGTTTTCTTTTCACACCATTCTCCCTTCCTTCTCCCCTCCGCTGTTCAATCCCATGGCTCCCTGTTCTCTTCTCCCCTCCGCTGTTCAACCCCCTGGCTCCCTGTTCTCTTCTCCCCTCCGCTGTTCAATCCCATGGCTCCCTGTTCTCTTCTCCCCTCCGCTGTTCAACCCCCTGGCTCCCTGTTCTCTTCTCCCCTCCGCTGTTCAACCCCCTGGCTCCCTGTTCTCTTCTCCCCTCCGCTGTTCAATCCCATGGCTCCCTGTTCTCTTCTCCCCTCCGCTGTTCAACCCCCTGGCTCCCTGTTCTCTTCTCCCCTCCGCTGTTCAATCCCCTGGCTCCCTGTTCTCTTCTCCCCTCCGCTGTTCAATCCCCTGGCTCCCTGTTCTCTTCTCCCCTCCGCTGTTCAACCCCCTGGCTCCCTGTTCTCTTCTCCCCTCCGCTGTTCAATCCCCTGGCTCCCTGTTCTCTTCTCCCCTCCGCTGTTCAATCCCATGGCTCCCTGTTCTCTTCTCCCCTCCGCTGTTCAATCCCATGGCTCCCTGTTCTCTTCTCCCCTCCGCTGTTCAATCCCCTGGCTCCCTGTTCTCTTCTCCCCTCCGCTGTTCAATCCCATGGCTCCCTGTTCTCTTCTCCCCTCCGCTGTTCAATCCCATGGCTCCCTGTTCTCTTCTCCCCTCCGCTGTTCAATCCCATGGCTCCCTGTTCTCTTCTCCCCTCCGCTGTTCAATCCCATGGCTCCCTGTTCTCTTCCTTCTCCCCTCCGCTGTTCAATCCCATGGCTCCCTGTTCTCTTCTCCCCTCCGCTGTTCAATCCCATGGCTCCCTGTTCTCTTCTCCCCTCCGCTGTTCAATCCCATGGCTCCCTGTTCTCTTCTCCCCTCCGCTGTTCAATCCCATGGCTCCCTGTTCTCTTCTCCCCTCCGCTGTTCAATCCCATGGCTCCCTGTTCTCTTCTCCCCTCCGCTGTTCAATCCCATGGCTCCCTGTTCTCTTCTCCCCTCCGCTGTTCAATCCCATGGCTCCCTGTTCTCTTCTCCCCTCCGCTGTTCAATCCCATGGCTCCCTGTTCTCTTCCCAGTGGTGGAAAGCATACAACAGGTCATTTCGAGGAAGCAATCTGATTGGTCTTCTAGCCGTGCTTCAAACCAGCATCATGGAACGGCTAATCAAAACAAAGAATTCAGCTCTTCTCCCAGAGAACACTTCTGCGTTGCTTTCGGAACTCCTGCAGCATCGCAGGAGTTCCTGCAGCATCGCAGGCGTGCATTAGTGATGTTAAACCACCCCCTCGAGTGTAATATTGCTTAAACATACATTTACTCAAGTACTTTACTTTACATTTGAAAGCTCACAATGTGTTGCGATGTGGCACATTGTGAGCTTGCAGATTTTCAATTTATTATTATTTTTTTTCCTATTTTCAAAATATTTTAAAAAACGTCTGCATAATGACTTCCTTTCCATTCACATCCACCAGTGGCACCAAGCTAATAGAAACTGCAGGCTTTCTATTCCTGAAAAGTTGCAATGCGAAAATGGAAGCCATCGTTCGTTCTCTCCAATTTGACCAACCCACACCGAAAATGACCGGCCAACAATGGAGCAATGTAGAAAATGTCATCTTCTACATAGACTGTTTTCTATGTCGTAACTCTGTCTTAATATTGCTCTGGGCTTGAGGAGGAAAAAACGATGCCAAACGTTGATGTCACTGGTGGACGGGTTTCTGAACTGCCCACAGCCCTCCTATGAGACACAGACTGGTTTCTGAACTGCCCACAGCCCTCCTATGAGACACAGACTGGTTTCTGAACTGCCCACAGCCCTCCTATGAGACACAGACCGAGTAGAAAGAAATTGGTGGTATTTATCATGAACATTAATGAGGACCAATTATATCTAGATAGGTTGAAAAGTGGTGAAGTGGTCCTTAAAAAAAATAAAAAAATAAATGTGTACTTTTCCCCAGCACTGTAATGGTTATTGTTTTTTTGTGTTGTCGTGTTATATGTATTGTTTGTCATGGACCCCAGTTAGAGTAGCTGCTACTTTGGTGGCATCTAATGGGGTTGTACTTCATACAGGCAGCTGTATGAATAACGAATCTCATCCACTGTTCTCCCAATGGGGTGCATCCGTGTCTCTCTCTCCATCAGGGGTGGTGTCCTAGCAGGACAACACCCTGCTGGACAGACAACATCTTCCACCGTTCTCACAATGGGGTGCGTGTCTCTCAGGGGTCATCACCACGCTGGCTTGTGGTGGACACTTTTGTCAAAACTTAAATTTTGCCACGGAAATACAAAATGACCAGAAACACATAAAGAGCTAGCCTTGAATGACCATAGCATGAGGCCTGTAACGTACAAATGGAACCAAATGGACCGTAAGGGTCCCTTTGTCTGCTCAGAGTTATGGGGTCCTTGCAAATAAAACATTTGAGAAACACTAGTACTATAGTTGGACTCCTAATGTGCCATAGTGTCGTAGTAAGTAAGTGTCATATTATTCGGAAGAAAATCTGCAGACTTGGCATTCAGTAATTGCGTCTAATGATCAAACTAAGAACATTATAATGGTGTGTAAAAAAATAATAAAATAAAATGTGCCATGGACAAGAGCAAGTCTTTGCCACGGACACATTTGTCCTTGTACGGACATATTGTTGACCCCTGGTCTCTCTCTCCATCAGGGGTGGTGTCCTTGTACGGACATATTGTTGACCCCTGGTCTCTCTCTCCATCAGGGGTGGTGTCCTTGTACGGACATATTGTTGACCCCTGGTCTCTCTCTCCATCAGGGGTGGTGTCCCAGCAGGACAACGGGAAGACGTTCAGCGTGTCCAGCACCGTCCGCATCCCGGTGGAGAGGAAGGACAACGGGGCGGCGCTCAGCTGCGAGGCCTCGCACCCGGCGCTGGGCGGCCAGAAGAGGATCCGCCACTATCGCCTCGACGTCTACTGTGAGTCTCTGTGGTCACATCTGTTTTAGTGTTAGTGGAATTTTTGTCGACTAAATATCATACAATTTTAGTCGACTAAATCTACAGTTGATTTGGTCAACAAAAATGTGTTTTGGCGGGCCTTGATGGCGTCGTAATGGCTGATTTTACCCTTGGTTGCATGCTGAAAATAGAAGATCTACAAGCTCACAGCTTGTAGATTGGCTATTTTCAGCTCTTCTCTTCTCCACTAGTCCCTAACATTTGAGTCTAATTTTAATTTGTTGTTATTTTGTTGAGGGCAGCGGTGGCAGGGGTAGAGTGGCCGGATGGTAACCGCAAGGTTGCCAGTTCAAACCCGGGCTCCCCCAGAGTTAGTGTCGAAGTGTCCTTGAGCAAGACACTGAACCCCTAATTACTCCTGATGAGTTGGTTGGTCCCTTGCATGGTTTCCACTCCCATCGGTGTATGACTGTATGTGTGAATTGGTGAATGTAATGCGCAATCTATGTAAAGCCCATTGGATAAAGGCGCTATATAAATGCACCATTTGTCAGTATATGTAGTAGTTTTAGTCACCAGAGCTTAGTTTTTATTTTGTTTTTATTTTGTTTTCCTCAGTGAAAAAAGGTAGTCGATGAACATTTTTCGTCATAGTTTCAGTTGACAAAATCAACACTACTGCGCAGTAGTGACTGATTTGATTCACTCTATTGTTTAGCTTTTTGGTAATTTGTGATTATTATACCGTGCACGTCCCTGCAGGAATAATAGTTACGGGGCAAATACCATCCCCTGTCAGCTGTATTACCATCCGGATCGACAGTCAGTAATTGGAAATACTTTGCACCGTCTAATCTTTCAAATTAGCTCACACATTTTCTCTCAAACTTCACGGTTGTGTTGTATAAACTTTTCAAACATGTACTCAAAACATGGCTCTACCCAGGTTGAGGTCTCCTTGCGTGTCCCAAGTCTACACAGTAGTAAAACTTCTCTGCGTTTTGGCACTGGCTGGTTTTCTCAAACAAAATAACTCGTATGAACTGGCTTCACTGTGGGTTGTGTTGACACTGGAAGGCTGTGTCTGGAAATAGCAGAAGGATGTGCAAGGGTGACTGCATTTTCAAATACCCAAACTAGAACCCAACAAATACCCAAACTAGGACAACCAAGCAAATATAGTGAAAATTGCAATGCATTGTGAGCTTTTCAAAATAAAATTCAATACAATATGTAACCTTGCATTTTCATCAGGATGGTGGACAGTTATTTGCTTAGAACACATAGTGACTGCACCTTTTAACTTGAGAGAACAGAAGATTATAAACATCTGCATAAGCGGCAAAATGTAATTATAAATCAAAATATCCCACTACCAGAATCAGAAGGGTCGACGTGGTGTCTGGTTGCTATAGGGTCCACAGACTACTCATACGTAAGTACTCTGCCAAGGTTCTACCGCTCTAGGCTTATTATCCCGCCCTCAATGTCTTCACATACCGTACAGTTAATTTAAAACGTATTATTCAATTTACAATTTAGGCATTTAGCAGACACTCTTAATCCAGAGCGATTTACAATAAGCAAGAACAAAAAGCATGGCAATACATCACATACATAAAAAGTAGTTATTGAAACATGCGTAAGCTAAGAAGTTAGAACATAACTTATTTTTTCTCCGGTCGAGCTTGTAGTTATTACTTGCGCAAGCATAGCGCACAAGTATTGTGGTCGTGCTGGTACGAATGCACGTATTGATGGTAATTAAGATATGTATCAATGGTGGTTGCTGCTGCTAAGCACACATGTGCCCCCCTCCAAATCAGAAGAGGCGAGGGTGCGTTCCCCCCAAATTGTCCTGGTTTTTACCACAACTAAAACTATAACTTAGCGCGTTACTTGTGTGCAACGTGCAAGTAGGCACTCGACAGAGTGCAGTTCTAGTTTTAGTTGTGGTAAAAACCAGGACAATTTGGGGGGAACGCACCCTCGCCTCTTCTGACTTGGAGGGGGGCACATGTTTGCTTAGCAGCAGCAACCACCGGGCTCCGCCAAGCTTTGGTCACGGCCCGGCCGTGGGCCCCAAAGGACTCTGGGCCCCAACGCAATTGTGCTGTCTGCGTCACGGTAGTGACACCCCTGGGTGTAATAGGTTTTAATCCAGTGTGGATTGTTCACTACTGACATCAAATGTCAAAAATGACATTACGGACATCCTGTAATTCCAACTCATGTGGACAGGGCTATTGTCACATGTTGTGGTGCTCTTGTCATACAGGGCTATGTTTGGGGTCCTGACCAACACATTATAAAAACACTAAGCACCATCAGCTGACAAACCTGTTTCACATTACTCTGTGAAATGGTTCCAATTGCTTTTCTTTGATTGATTGGTCTTGGCTGACTCAGTTTAATCAATTGCGTTGCCCCAAAAGTGCAATCTCGGCACATACACCCAGCAGAGGGAAGCTAAAGCACGCACTCCAAATTAGTGAAATTACTTTCACTTGATAATTTGCCCCAGGTCTAAAACGCAATGGACGGCAACATTTTTTAGAAGTCAATACTTAGTGTGGCTTCGGGAATTAGTTCATCAAAATTCTCAGACAAGCGTTGTATTATAGTATTTCAATATGACTCATATTAAATTAATGTAGCGTTAATTTACTGATAGTTTGACATAATTCTGTTGCTCACTCTTGAAGACCGAGGTTCATGATATCATTCAGTAATTGTTCATGTATATTGGCAGCACAATGGGTTTGCAAGTTATGCATTTATATAGCGCTTTTATCCAAAGCACAACATGTGTGCTACAGAACCTGCTTGTTGGGACTTGGGTGCATTTAGTGTTTCAGTGTCTTGCTCATGGATTCAAGTTCTCAGTCACCACGACTGATTTCAGTCATTTGGATTAGCCAGGGCGGTGTCTTCTATGGAAGCATGTTGCGCACAGAAACAGCACATCTACCGGCTCTCAATGCATAGCAGATGCATGAGAGCTTGTAGAGAGCTTGTAGAGAGACTAGTAATAATGTTCAGAAGCATATCTTCCACAAAATCTGAATAGTCTCGCATATTTAATAAAAGCATCAGGTGGAATGGACTTTTTCAGGGGTGAGATTTTATTTTGCTTTAATCCATGCTTGCTCAAAGTCACCTCGGCATGAAGCCAGGTGGAGCCGGGATCAAACCGAGAACCTTCCCGTTCCTAAACAGCCACCATAGTTTGACACACAGCGTTGGCAGTGGTACATCAGGGCACTAATGGACTAAAAAGGTGTGTCTAATGAGAAGAGACAACCTACTACAAGAACACTGGCTTAATTGTATTTTATACCACCATGTAATTGTCTGTCCGGCTCCTATCCAGGTTAGATGGAAGGAGGCGGCAGAGTTTCTCAGTCAGGAGGTTGAGTGGCAGTCTGGGGATTGAAAGGTCCCCGCTTTGATCCTCGGTTCCTCCAGGCTTTCTGTCTAAGTGCTCCCCTGTGTGCTCACCTATACAGCATCACACTGCAGGGTCAGGTGCAAGTCATTTCCCCTTGTGGTTCACTAGAAATACCCTTGTGTTTTACTTTCCAACACAAAGGAGAAGAGGGACATAATATATCTCTGCTGTTGGGAAGAAACCACCTAACTCCAAGATGTTCACTTTATAGGAAATTAAAAATATAAAATAATGATGTAAAATTGTAAATTAAAACAAAGCCTCATCAAAGTTGGTATTGACTGTGACTTATATTGTCAATTACTTGCATCAGTGATTGCATCATCACAAAACGGCCTGGCCAATCAGCGGCAGCTAGAGGCGGGATCAAGGCAGCACTGTGTATGCCTTGATCCCGCCTCTAGCTGCCGCTGATTGGCCAGGCCGTTTTGTGGCCGGAGCATCAAGTCTGCCTGAGAGTTCCCAGATGGGAGCAGGAGGGGGGAACCCAGTGTACTCTCTGCTGCCCCATCTGGCGGAGTCAGGTTAGAGAGGTGGTGGAGTTAGCTGCTTTAGCAGACAGTTTGAGGGTCCAATGGAGTTAAGAGGCTAGGTTTTGTCCGAAGCGCCTTTTACTTGATTGATTGATTGATTGATTGATTGCTTTATTGAAAATACATTCAAAAGGATAGAGTCAAAAGAAAGCTGTCAGGCTTGTTTCCATTGTGGTCCTCTTGGGGAAAGGGGATGGGGAGCAACGATACAAAACAGACAAAAACAAAATACCTTTGTATTTTGCCCTGCCCCCCTTCCTTTTGGGAAAGGGGGACAGGAGATTAAGATAAGTTATTTATCTATTCTACACTAAAATGTCAGTAAACTCAGTATACATGAATTTACAAATTAGGATGTGTTATCGGCCAACCATCTTTTTAATGTGAATCTAAAGTTTTCAAAGGAACTGATCATCTTGAGGCTGGAAGGCAGGCCATTCCACTGAACTGCTGCCAAGTATAGGAATGATGTTTTTCCCATATTGCTGTGAAAATGGCAGGGTTTAAATAGTAAGGCTCCCTCTGGTGTAGTGCCTGTGAGTATTATTATTTCATTATTTCTTATTTCTAATCCTGTGAACTAGACACATTTTAAATTGGGATACTCTCTCCTCCACTTTAAGCCACGCCAGACTGGTGAAACTACTTTTCATTGGTTCAATATTTTTTAACCAACACACAGACGTAAAGGGTTTCCAATAGAGCACCGAAGTCTGACGTCAATATCGGTAGAGGGCGCAAATCCACGGGTTCATGTACTTTTTATTTGCATTATAATCCCCGATTTTAGATCGCCTCATATAAGAACTGTGTTTGAAAAATAAACATGTCATCCCGGCCGTTTCACTCATATGGATATGAAGAATCAACTGACTGAGAGAAAACGCTATTGTTAATGTTACTGAATTAGTTACATTTTCGCTACAAACAGACTGTATATATATATATTGTATGAGTGACTGACTGTCGCAAACGATACAGAGACACCTCCTTGACAATAACGCAGAGACAGCTTGTTTATTTTTGGACCACAATGCTTATATGAAACGATTTGAAGATAACGCCATGTTATTCTCAATAGAGAAATTACTTCTGTGAACCAGGGGATGAGCGAGTGACGTCAGGATTTCGGCGCTCTATAGCACTGATTTATGCAAAAGAAAAAAAAGAAAAGAAAAAAAAAAGTTAGGTGGTTTCCTCCCGACAGCAACGAATGATGTTTAAGCCGTTAGATATGGCTATACTACTACTATACTTCATCATCATCATCACCTTTATTTATACTCGGAAATACAGTTGAGGGCAAGCCCTCATTTTCAATGTAGCCGATTACAATTCACAAATACAGTCAAAACAATACATCAACAAAACATTATAAATCAGGATAAATTACAAAGGAACTTAAATGCAGAACAACCAGTAAAATAAATCAATTGAAGCAGGAGCAATCACGGTGAAAAATGTTCTGGAGCATTCCTTTGAACTGACCGAAGGATGGCAGGGAGGTCAGTTTTAAGGAGTTTTGAAGTTGAAGTCTGTCTGTCTGTCTGTCTGTCTGTCTGTCTGTCTGTCTGTCTGTCTGTCTGTCTGTCTGTGGACAGATTGTGTCAATGTAAAGCCGTGTGTACAGTAGTTCAGATCAAGGCTGTGTTTGTAGATCTGTGTGGTCTGAACAAGGTCACTGGAAGTATGAGGTGTGTGTCGATATTTCATCACCATTCTGCAAGCCTAGGTTCCTACAAATCATTCATTTTGTATTTCAGCAACATCAACAGCTTTTTTTCTTTTTTTCTTTTTAGATTGACACCTATGCATTTTTAAAACAGTCTTGTTTGAGCTGCACGAGTACGGATATTGTGAAGTATTGAAATATGAATAAAATATTAGACATTAAACAAGAGACAAAGCTTTCTGACATTTGTTGAGGTGATTATTATTTCACTAATCTTGAGCAGAATTTAATATGCCAATTAATATTAATTAATAGTTCAATTTAAGTGCTATACTAGAGTACTCCGCAAGTACATTTCCTTAAAATAATTGAGTCTAGCTGCACTGTTAGTATATTATTAATATTAAAATTCATGCTCAATATGTATACATTTCAACAAGAATAACAATATTTGCTGAATGGGATTGACTATATCTTGATTGCTCAACACATTCAAATTATGGCAAGTCGTTAGTTGATGGCTAGATACGATCAGCATTCCACATTTATATCAGCAAGTTTGTCCAATGCAATTCATATCACCCACGCATCCTACTGTCGAGAGTCAAATAGCCAATAATAAATGTTTCTGTCAATATGTTAATGTGGATAGAACCAGTATTCTTTTCCTCCAGTTTCCTCCGCTATATTTCTGTTGATAGCTGTACTAATAATAGCACAATTCATATTTTGCCAGGAAATAATGTCCAAGTAAAGCATCCTTCATTATTCTGACCAGAATATGAATGTGGATAGCCCAGTATAATTATTTTCTTCTGGCTTAATATATAGTTATACCATTAATTTCCTTTCAGCGCATTGATATCCTGTAAAGCAACAAGAATAATATTCTTATATTATAAGAATATGTTAATATTCTGCTACAGCATACTGTAGTAGTACTATTGATGGATTATTCATTTTCCTGCTGGTATATTGATGTGGATATAGTCGAGTATAATTCACTTCCCTGCCATTATATTAATGTGGCTATAGTTGAGTATAATATTGACTTTCCGGGCCAGTATACTATTATTATTAACCCATTTTGACCTGAGATCAGATTCTAAAAATGTCTTCTACATCCTGACAGTTTTCTGTGTCGTACTTCGATTTTTCAAAAATAGCAGACCTACTATGAGCTTTTAGATCTGCTATTTTTCAATAGCTAAAGCATAACATAATGCTAACACCAAAAGGGGTTCCCGCCCAGAATTGGTTAATGTGGCTAGTGGAGTACGATTAATTTGTCTTTGTTGACACCTGATGTGATGGATGTGGGACAGTGAGTGCATGCTGATACTGGATAGGAGGTGGTTGAGTGCTGTGACCTGTGGGTGATGGCTGTATGCCATGCCAGGGCAGTGGGTGATGACCTGTGGGTGATGGCTGTATGCCATGCCAGGGCAGTGGAGCACAGTAAGCAACTACATTTACTGTGAGTACTGTACTCGCCGATATCGCCTTTTGACCACTCCCGGTACAAACGCCCTCTGCGCCGAGTGTGCCTTTTGACGCCTATTTTAATATCAATTGGTTCACATTCACAACTGTGTCCTGTACGCGCTCATAACACACACACACAAAAATGAAATGATAATTCTGCTGGCTTATGCTGTCTATGGGGACGCAGTTTTTAGAATTGTAATATCTCAGATTCTTCTTTTTGGCTCAAAACAAGCTAGATTTGCGGTTCATTTCTCGAAAGGTACAAAATGCATGTTTTGGTTGAATTAAATAACAATCGAAGCAGCCAGTACATTCACTTCCTGGGTCTTGGTTTCCGAGAGAAATGGCTTTCAAACTAAGAGCTTTGCCGTATTAACTGACTGGGCGGTGGTCCTGGAGTACTTTTTTCACCAGATGGGGTTGTCGGCGGTCAATGACTTAAGAGCCATTAAGACCTGAGGCATATTCTATACCTATGCCTTCTGAATCAGTAGTTCTCTTCACTTTCAAGATGTTTTAAACATTTTCAAAAATAGCAGATGTATATACAGTACAAGCTCGCTTGACGTGCTGTGAGATTGTATATCTGCTATTTGTCAATGGCTGACGCAAAAACGGAAAGTATGTATTTCATTTCAATACAGCAACGCATTGATATAAAAATCAAATGCACTTGTAATTTGTACTTTTTTGAAAGCATGTACTTTTGAAAACAAATACCACATTACAAATTTGACAGAGCAACCGTCCGGTAGTATCTATATACTTACTTTGAATATACGTTGAATACTTTGTCCATCGTGCGTGTGCTGCTGTGGGGACATGCAGTAGGACAGAACAGTGTCCATCGTGCACTGCATATTGTGATGCTGTGGGGACATGCAGTAGGACAGAACAGTGTCCATCGTGCACTGCATATTGTGATGCTGTGGGGACATGCAGTAGGACAGAACAGTGTCCATCGTGCGTGTGCTGCTGTGGGGACATGCAGTAGGACAGAACAGTGTCCATCGTGCACTGCATATTGTGCTGCTGTGGGGACATGCAGAACAGTGTCCATCGTGCACTGCATATTGTGCTGCTGTGGGAACATGCAGAACAGTGTCCATCGTGCACTGCATATTGTGCTGCTGTGGGGACATGCAGTAGGACAGAACAGTGTCCAACGTGCGTGTGCTGCTGTGGGGACATGCGGTAGGACAGAACAGTGTCCAACGTGCGTGTGCTGCTGTGGGGACATGCGGTAGGACAGAACAGTGTCCATCGTGCGTGTGCTGCTGTGGGGACATGCAGTAGGACAGAACAGTGTCCATCGTGCGTGTGCTGCTGTGGGGACATGCAGTAGGACAGAACAGTGTCCATCGTGCGTGTGCTGCTGTGGGGACATGCGGTAGGACAGAACAGTGTCCAACGTGCGTGTGCTGCTGTGGGGACATGCGGTAGGACAGAACAGTGTCCATCGTGCGTGTGCTGCTGTGGGTACATGCAGTAAGACAGAACAGTGTCCATCGTGCGTGTGCTGCTGTGGGGACATGCAGTAGGACAGAACAGTGTCCATCGTGCGTGTGCTGCTGTGGGGACATGCGGTAGGACAGAACAGTGTCCAACGTGCGTGTGCTGCTGTGTGGACATGCAGTAGGACAGAACAGTGTCCAACGTGCGTGTGCTGCTGTGGGGACATGCAGTAGGACAGAACAGTGTCCATCGTGCGTGTGCTGCTGTGGGGACATGCAGTAGGACAGAACAGTGTCCATCGTGCGTGTGCTGCTGTGGGGACATGCAGTAGGACAGAACAGTGTCCATCGTGCGTGTGCTGCTGTGGGGACATGCAGTAGGACAGAACAGTGTCCAGCGTGTATGTGCTGCTGTGTGGACATGCAGTAGGACAGAACAGTGTCCAACGTGCGTGTGCTGCGGTGGGGACATGCAGTAGGACAGAACAGTGTCCATCGTGCGTGTGCTGCTGTGGGGACATGCAGTAGGACAGAACAGTGTCCATCGTGTATGTGCTGCTGTGTGGACATGCAGTAGGACAGAACAGTGTCCAACGTGCGTGTGCTGCTGTGTGGACATGCAGTAGGACAGAACAGTGTCCAACGTGCGTGTGCTGCTGTGGGGACATGCAGTAGGACAGAACAGTGTCCATCGTGCGTGTGCTGCTGTGGGGACATGCAGTAGGACAGAACAGTGTCCAACGTGCGTGTGCTGCTGTGGGGACATGCAGTAGGACAGAACAGTGTCCAACGTGCGTGTGCTGCTGTGTGGACATGCAGTAGGACAGAACAGTGTCCAACGTGCGTGTGCTGCTGTGTGGACATGCAGTAGGACAGAACAGTGTCCAACGTGCGTGTGCTGCTGTGGGGACATGCAGTAGGACAGAACAGTGTCCATCGTGCGTGTGCTGCTGTGGGGACATGCAGTAGGACAGAACAGTGTCCAACGTGCGTGTGCTGCTGTGGGGACATGCAGTAGGACAGAACAGTGTTCAACGTGCGTGTGCTGCTGTGTGGACATGCAGTAGGACAGAACAGTGTCCAACGTGCGTGTGCTGCTGTGGGGACATGCAGTAGGACAGAGCAGAGCAGATGCTGCAGTGTGGGTCCTGCTATGATAACAGGTGTCCCAACTGTTGGCTGATGTACTCGGCTGGTTGCCTTGGAAACTGTTGTGTGAAGCCCTTTCACACAGCTTTCTTCATCCAGCCTGTTTATTTGTTGCTCTCTCTCTCTCTCTCTTTCTCTCTCTCTCTCTCTCTCTCTCTCTCTCTCTCTCTCTCTCTCTCTCTCTCTCTCTCTCTTAACTCTTACTCTGATTCTATTTCATGTTCATGCTTGTGTTCTTTCTACATCAGTGATTCTCAAACGTTTACCTTTAGCTCTGAGAGTTGCAGACCTGTAAAGGTCTATTTGCGTCACTAACTCTCTCTCTCTCTCTCTCTCTCTCTCCTTCTCTCCACAGTCGCCCCCACAGTCAGGATCGTCCCTCCGTCTGGTATTCTGCGGGAGGGAGACTCGCTTGTCCTCACCTGCTCCGTTGCTGGGAACCCTCTGTAAGTTTGTGTGCGTGCGTGCGTGCGTGCGTGCGTGCGTATGTGTGCGTGCGCATGTGTGTGTGAGCAGTTTATACTGCCCCACAAAGTTTAGAAACTACGTTTTCAGTCAAAACTAAAAAGAATGAACTCATTTTGTTTCTTTTTCTTTTTTCATTGTCCTTTGTTATTTTCCACAAGAAAAAAAGAAAAAAGAAAGAAATACAAAAGAAACAGACAAAGACCCATACAAAGGCATACGTCACAACACTCCTGGCAAACCACTTCAGCATTGTTTACGCCTCAACTGTACTGTGGAGAGAAAAACTGGCACTCAAAAAAGAAAATTAAGAAAGAAAATTACAATACTAACTTCTCTCTTGCGAGTAAAAACGATAACAGCAATGCCAATTCTCCATGTCCTCACAACAAGAGTCCATTGATTGATTGATTGAAGAATTTATTAACAGTTTGCAGAATTACAGTACATTTCAAGCACAAACTCAATACAAAGGCTGTTAACTGTGAGTGGACGACCCAATTAAGCATTACACTTGTTTCCAACAGGGTCCACCATGTTCAAATCATCAAAACATTTAGAGACGTACAAATAGACACTTCTATAGACAGAACAGGAATTCATCAAAAAAGAATTCATCAAAAAGGAGGTAAAAAGGGAAAAGAAATATATACAGTGAGGGGAAAAAAAGGGGGGGGCGGGGGGGGGGATTCAGATTTTACGGGGGCCAGTTTCGAATTGCAGCCATCCGTAGGTGCCCTTTGAGAGCGGTTTTGAAGGAGTCAAGGGATTCGCATGTCTTAATGACAGTTGGTAGGGCGTTCCACATTTTGGTGGCATAGGAGCGAAAAGAATTTAGTCCCTTGTTTGTGCCGAATCTGGGTTGTACATGGTTCGTTGCACTCCCTCTGGTGTTGTGGGTGTGGACTTCGTTAACATTAAGGAAGTATCTAGACAGGTACATGGGTATCTTGGTGGTGTATCGAATCTTGTGGACCAGACCCATTGCAAGATGCTGTACTCTGTCGTCGACCCTAAGCCATTCCAGCCTGTCGAAGTGGGCAGGGGTGAGGTGGGTTCGGGGGGCTAGATCAAGTAGGAGCCTGACCAGTTTGTTTTGGGAAGTCTGGAGCCTGGTTTTAAGGGCCTTTGAGGTGCTGTGGTACCAGGAGGTGCATGCATAGTCAAAGAAACCCTGTACAAGGGCTCCTGTTAAGGTCTTCAAGGTGTTTTTGTTGACCAGTGAGGAGATCCTGTAGAGGAATCTTGTTCTATGGTTGACTTTTTTGATTACGTTGGTGGCCATTTTATCACCGGAAAGATTAGCCTCCAGGATGGAACCTAGGTAGGTAATTTCATCTTTACGTGTGATAACATTGTCACCCACTCTAACCAAGAAGCCATTTGCCTTGCTGAGATTACTAATAGAGCCAAAGAGAATGGATTCAGTTTTTCCCAGGTGTAAAGATAGTTTGTTATCAGCGAGCCAGGTGCAGATTCTACCGAGTTCAGAGCTGAGGGCATTTTCAACCTGCAGTTTGTCCCTGTCCGAGACCAGCAGTGCTGAGTCATCTGCGAACAGGAACAAGTTGCAGTCACAGGCTGAAGTCATGTCGTTTACATATATTAGGAACATATATCTACTCCCACAGGAAAGTATATATAATTACATGTAGGCCTACTGTACACCTACATATGCGCTGACATTTACATACATATCATACGTCTATAACTCTATACAATACGTAGATACACAGAAGCACACAAGACCAAAAAGACAAAAAACGAAACAAAATCAACTGAGCTGTGCTCAATTCTGTAGAAATTACAGAGGTCTGTGGTCTAGCTACGTCTATGAAATTCCCTATAAAATAGTGGAAGAAAGTTCCATGGTCCAAGATAAGGCTGCCAGACTTTCTAGTGCTGATCTGTTTTAGTATCATATACTTGTAAGATATTCCAAAAAAGATCAGCTCAAATATTATTTGGCACCAGCCCTGCCAGAAGGAATCTTATCGCAGGTACATTGTAAGAATATATTTCTTCTAGCTGAAAAAGTAAGAACATTGTATAGCCTTTTACTGCAGGCCACTGTACTTCTCTAGACCCAGGTTATTATTGTCTCCACCAGGCCGAAGGCATGGGGAGAGACGAGAGAGTATGTTTTGCACTCCGTCCGAGTGTGTGTGTGTGTGTGTGTGTGTGTGTGTGTGTGTGTGTGTGTGTGTGTGCGTGTGTGTGTGCGTGCGTGCGTGCGTGCGTGCGTGCGTGCGTGCGTGCGTGCGTGCGTGCGCCCGTCCGTCCGTCCGTGTACAGCTAATCTGTATCCATGCCAAACTGTGCACACACACTCCCTGGATGAGAACGACGAAACTCTGCCCCAAATATTCCACAACGGCCTGTTTATAGCGCCACCATGTCGCAAAACACATTTCTGTAGATAAGATTACTCATACACATTTCATCCATACATCACGCAATTTTGTATACACTATCTCCATAGTCATGTGATCAACACGGATCTGCACCATTTCTCATATTCCATCCTGATTGGCTATGATTGGCTTCCAAAGCTCACATGATTGGTCCGTTTTGAACAAAATGCCACAAATCACAAACACAGTGTGCAATTTCCGTGAAAGTATACACGCACATTTCCACTAGGCCGAGGACGACATGCCACTTATTTTTTTCCAAATCAGCCTCACGGTGGCGCTATAACAGGGCAATTCCTGTTTTTACCTCTAACTGCATCGATCTGTGTATAACTTTGTATATGTGCACTCCCTAGAGGCCATGTGCATCCCTCCACATCTGCCGGTTATAGTGCCACCATGAGGCCAATTTCTTAGTCGCACAGATTTCATCCAAATCGGTACACATGATCTCTGTAGTCATGTGATTAAGACGAGTCTGTTGGATTTCCCAGATTCTACACTGATTGGCTAAGATTGCCTTCCAAAGTTTTCAGGAGTGGCAAATCATGAACACAGTGCCCGAGTGCAGTGAAACTTTGCACGCATATTCCCACTTGGCTGAGGAAGCAATGCCACTTGACTGATTTTTTAAATCAGCCTCATGGTGGTGCTATAAAAGGCCAAGTCACATCTTTACATCTGCATCTGCATAAAACTTTGTCTGCCAAACATCACACACACTCCTATCCTCCTGGTGGAGACCTGTGCACATGAAGGGCACTTTTTCTAGTTATTCTTTCTTTTTTCCCCCAATTTGTGATATTTGTAGCCTAATTCTATTTTACATTCGAGACACATAGTAGACAAAGATGGGTTTAAAATTAGAAAGATACAGAGATCTTCTGTAATTCAGAACTATGTTGCTTTTGTTCATGAATAGATTCATATTTATTTGCATAACTTTCCCATACGTCTTTGGTCCTCTGTGTATGTTGCTAGGAGACTTATATTATTACTGTAGTACAGTACATCATAATCCAAGAGATACTTTTTCTGGTTTGTTGTTGAAACAACTTCTTTTCAATAACTTCTTCATGATATAAAGCCTTATTTAAAAAGTGAAATAAAAAATGTTTTGGAAGTTTGCAGTGCAGGTCTGTATCAACTGTTCAAAAGACATTACATAAGTATTTAAAAATACATCTCTCATTTTGGTTACGTCTTTTGCCATTGCTGGAAGCTAGTATCCAACCTTCCTGAAAAATATATTCCTTGATGTCTGTTTTATCTTGTGACAAACTCTCAGAGTAAAATTTTGAGAAAAACATTAGAAAAATTGCTGTAACTACAAAAGCCAACTCAAAACCAAGGCAGACTGCAGTAACTTCACTTAATGCCGTCTGCCTTGGAGTTTGATTTTTAGAAAAGGATAACAATGTTGATGATGCAAAGTCTAATTGTCGTAATTGATAGGAAAATGATCTAGATTAGTGAATGAGCTAAAACATTAACATTAATTATTTTAGGACTAAAATATAGATATAATATATATACGTAGGTGCATGCACATAAGGACTTCACCCATTGTCAACCTATCTTCATATAATTGTATCCGCCTATCTGTGACATCATCAATGGCGAATTGAAGTTAATAGCTAGAACCTGCAGGCTTTCTATTATGGAAAGCGTTAATAACAAATAAAATAGACATTTTGAAATGACCAAACTTGCCTATCGATCGGTTTCTGAATTGCCCACAGTCCTCTTCTGGGACACAGTAGACAAAAATGTCATGAGCATTAATGAGGACCATTATGAAGATGAAAGAAAATGAACTGGTCCGTTAAGTCATTGCACCTTGCCAATTAAGGCAATGCAAAGGCAGAGTGCAGTAACTCCATTTTTCAAGGTTCAAAACAGCAATTATGGCTTTGGGGCATGAGAATTACCTCATGGACGCATGTACGATTAGTGTAATGTGACTTGTATATGTACCTGTATACCTATAACCCATTTGGCTGCTGGCCAGTCAACCACTTGAAGCCTAACACTCTGGAGGGAATATTTGCCAGAAATTGGCGTTTTACAAGCCCACAACGTGTTGCGTTTGTAGATCGACTATTACTGCCAAAACGATTTGGTGTAGAAAGAAACGAGGCAGACCAAGTACAGAACCAACTCAGATCCGTTTTGCTAACTATAGAGGGCTTTAGTAGTTAAAAAACCCTGATTATAGCCATTTTTCTCAGCTTGAAACTTTGTTTACTGCACTTATAGGCTTTGGAGGGCAATATACAGTAGCAGTCATGTGTTTTTAGCCCACTCTGAGACAAAGCCTCTATCTGTGTGTGTTCTCCTCTCTGTGGGCCCTCCAAAGTATTGGGCCCTAAGCTTTTAAACCTCCCCTGGACGGGCCGTCTGTCTGTGGGTGTCAGGTCCTCTAAAGCCCCCACACAAAACACATGCACACTCGCACACGCGTGTGTGTGTTTGTGTGTGTGTGTGTGTGTGTGTGTGTGTGTGTGTGTGTGTGTGTGTGTGTGTGTGTGTGTGTGTGTGTGTGTGTGTGTGTGTGTGTGTGTGTGTGTGTGTGTGTGTGTGTGTGTGTGCGTGCGTGTGTGTGTGTGTGTGTTTAACGGCTTGAGCTAAATCCCATGCTGAACAGTGGCTGAGGATCCCATTGGCTGGAGGCCTGGAGCCTCACCAAAGCTTTGTAATGACTGGTCAGGGATGCGTGCGTGCGTGCGTGCGTGCGTGCGTGCGTGCGTGCGTGCGTGCGTGCGTGCGTGCGTGCGTGCGTGCGTGCGTGCGTGCGTGCGTGCGTGTGTGTGTGTGTGCGTGTGCACGTATGCGCACGTGTGTACACATATTGTGTGCGCATTTGTTTGACAATGAGACATGAGAAATGGGACTGCAGGGTCTCTCTGTATGCTGACGATCATCTCGCACGCACACTCCTTTCCCTCTCTTCTCGTCACCTGGTCCTGTTAACTGTCTGTTGAGCATTAATCACCAATTAAATGTTGTTTGCTTTTAGGTTAGAGGTTGTTTTCATTCTGCTGGTTAATAGAAAGACAGTTAAATAAACAGAGAGAGGGTGCTTGTCACTACTGTGTGTGTGTGTGTGTGTGTGTGTGTGTGTGTGTGTGTGTGTGTGTGTGTGTGTGTGTGTGTGTGAGCAGACGTGTTAGCGCCCCCACACATGGGGGGGGGGGGATAAATGAGAGAAAGCTGTAATTAGGCTTCCTGAGGGATCTGGACAGGGTGACATTAGACACTATGACACTACGCCAGACACACACACACACACACACACACACACACACACACACACACACACACACACACACACACACACACACACACACACACACACACACACACACACACACACACACACACACACACACACACACACACACACACACACCCAGCCTCTCTCTCTCTCTCTCTCTCTCTCATGGACATATCATTCTGTCATCCCTCCCCTCACTCTCCTCTCCTGCTCTCATGTGTTGTATCAGTAATTCAGTGTTTCATGGCCGCGCTGCCGCGCCGCCGTGCCGTGGCCTCTGGAACGCTGCCCACGTGCCGCCGTCTATCTCCACCTGTCTATCTCGCTGTCTCTCTGCCCCCCCCCCACACACACACACACACACACACTGCCCATCTGACGCTGTCTATCTCCCCCTGTCCCTCTCACTGTCCCTCTGCTCTGCCCCCCCCCCCACCCACACACACACACACACACACACAGTCACACACACACACACACACACACACACACTGCCCATGTGATGCAGTCTATCTCCACCTGTCCCTCTGCTCTGCCCCCCCCACCCACCCACACACACACACACACACACACACACACACACACAAACACACACACTGCCCATGTGACGCCGTCTATCTCCACCTGTCCCTCTCGCTGTCTCTCTGCCCCCCCCCCCCCGCCACCCACACACACACACACACACACACACACACACACACACACACACACACACACACTGCCCATGTGACGCAGTCTATCTCCCCCTGTCCCTCTCACTGTCCCTCTACTCTGCCCCCCCCCCCCCCCCCCCTTCCTACTGTCACCCTCAATCTCCTCATCTGTCCATCCGTTCATCTCTCTCTGTCTGTCCAGGAGAAGCATCTCCTTTGGAGGCGCTTTGCAGTGTTTGTAAAGTAACTAAGTAAATGTACTTTATGTACTGTACTTAAGTACAATTTTGAGGTTATTGTAGTTTACTTGAGTATTTCCAATACTTTTACTTCTACTCCACTACATCTCAGGTCCAAATTTTGCACTTTTACTCCACTACAGTTATTTTAAAATTTTAGTTGCTTTATTATTGATTATTATTGCAAAACTTACATTAACCACTTCAGCCTTATATACATTTCAGCCATTTGACAATATCCGATCTACAAGCTCACAATGTGTCGCGATGTGACGCATTGTGTGCTTGTAGATCTGTTATTTCCAAAAGATTATTATACAATTGAAAACTTTAATTGGATTTATCTTCTCTCTTCTGTTGGGTTTAATTGGATTCATGTATTCCTCCCCCAGTTTCTATCTGCATGAAATTCTGCATAATGACTACTTTTACTTTTGGTAATTTAAGTACATTTTGAAGCCATTACTTTTGAACTTTTACTCAAATAAATGTTGCATTCTGGACAGAGTAGTTCTACATGGCTGTATTGATACTTTACTTAATTAAAACATGTGAGTACTTTTTCCACCACTGCGAGGCAGTCCTTGTTGTCTTCGTCTGTGCATTACCCGCTGTTCTGGTGGATCACACACATGCATAATTCATAGGAGAAAACTTTAATGAGGGCAAAGATAGGCAAAGGAAAAGCTAACGTAAAGCTACTTCAGGGACGTTTTTGGGGCGAGCAAAATACGTCATGTACATTTTATTGATCAGAGATTGATTTTTCTGTGGAATGGAACGTTAATGTTTATCAGCGTCTTAATTGATTTGTCCAGAAGTTAGTCACACAGCAGCGGTGCTACTGGCACAGCTGGCACTAAAACCAACGGTGTAAAATAGCAATGCCAGTGTGTCGGAATTCTTTGTTACAAGTAAAGGTCCTGCATTTCATAGTTTTGTAAACTTTTGTTATCTCACTTAATTCAAAGCACAAAATTAGGAACAGTTAGCATCATTAAAATTAATTATTCACTGAATCACTGATGTAGAAAGAGCACAAACATGAACATGGAATAGAGAGAGAGAGAGAGAGAGAGAGAGAGAGAGAGAGAGAGAGAGAGAGAGAGAGAGACACAGAGAGACAGAGAGACAGAGAGCTATAGATAAAAGTAGGGTTTTAGTCATTAATGCCAATATCAGAATCAAATATTATATTATACTGTATATCATGTTATCTTCTATATCTATCTATCTATATATCTATCTATCTATCTATCTATCTATCTATCTATCTTCTATCTATCTATAAATGCACCAAGTCTCTGTATGTCTGTACTGTATATACGTACGTGTGTAATCTACGTAACTCGAGAACCGTTCGCTCCACCGACTTCAAATTCAACACACCCGTTCCACACCACAGCAGGGGGTGCAATGGCCGGTGTCGAGTCGGTCGGACTCACTGTTGTCCAGAACCGCCTCAAAAAGGCCTCTTCCCGTGTCTGGACAGGGCCCAGGCCCAGGGTCCATATGAGCTGGCCTGGAGCTGGCCTGTTCTGACATCATTCTGACATCTGCATAGACTCCATATTTAGGCATGCCTGACAAAGAACTCCATATATTTCCATAAAAGGGACACAGCCATAATAACTGGGTGGGGCATGCATTTCCAACTTGCATCGTTCCAAGTAGGCCAGCACCCAACCGGCACCGCTCTAGAGGCTCTGGACAGGGCCCCTGCCCAGGCTCTGGACAGGGCCCAAATTACCCTATTGATCACACCTGATCAGCACATAAGCCTCTGCCTCTGGACCTGATCACCCCTATATCTCCATATATGGATCTGGCCTGTTCTGACATCACAACACGGGCACCGCTGTAGTTGACTATAATTGTTGATCATTTAAGGTTCAGTGCATTAATATTGCAGCTGGTAAAGGTGGAGCTCACTTGAATGACTGCATACGCTGCTTGGTAACTTAACCTATAAAATATATAATACACATCATTTATATGTATTGTATAATGTATCATTTGTAAAGCTGTATGTATGTATGTATGTATGTATGTATGTGTGTATGTATGTATGTATGTATGTATGTATGTATGTATGTATGTATGTATGTATGTATGTATGTATGTATGTATGTATGTATGTATGTATGTATGTATGTATGTATGTATGTATGTATGTATATCCATCTGAAATAAATTGAAGTATAAAGCAGCATGGAAAGGACATACTCAAGTAAAGTACAAGTACAGTACTTAAGTAACTGCACTTAGTTACTGTTCAGCAACGGAGGTCTGGCTAATGAAAAATGTAAGACCAACAGCAACAACAACACAAAACACTGACTTTTATTGCATTTGATTTCATCATTGTGCAATCGTTTCTCTAAATAAGCGGGGAAGAGGGATGTCATTTTTGTCTGCTGCAGATAGGGCTGTCATTAGCCATACGTCTGCTCGCAATACTCAACTCTCATTGATGGGAGACTTCATTAGTGTCTGCCTGGAACTCAGGAAGTACTGCTCTTTATATACTTATGAGCTGGAATACTGCTCTTATACTTATGAGTACTTATGAGCTGGAATACTGCTCTTATACTTATGAGTACTTATGAGCTGAGTGCACCAGTTTACCCATAGGCCTCACTCAGATAGGGTGACCAGATCCAATCTGTTCATTTGAGGGACAGAAGTATCGCTTGTGTGGGACAAGTGGGATGGGGGGGACCCCCCACTTGTCCCACACAAGCGATACTGGAGTACCGGGTTAGCAACTTACTACTTGAGTTGCTATTAAATGCCTTGATGTCATATTCGACCATAGGCATATTGGCCATCATTTATAATCTCCTTTGGTGTCTCACATTTTGTTTTAAAATCATGCTTTATTTTTATTTGTATGCTATTTTAACAGGCTTAAAACACATCTTGCAGGAAGAGACAATGAGAGAGCTTTATAACAGAAGGCCAACTATTAGGGGACTAACTATTAGGGCATTTGAACACTGATGCAATTGCCTGCCAGTCACAATGTGGGACAGGGTCTCAATATGTGGGACACCTGAAAAGTATTGGAAATGAGGGACTGTCCCACGCAAAAATGGACATCTGGTCACCCTACACTCAGACCTTTGCAGCATTGCTGCATGCTTGTTGTATGAATGCTGTGAGTGTCATGGCCGCCCCAATGCATTTCCAATGGAAGTCACATGGTTTGAGGACTACATTTTGGACTACAAGCTGTTGTATGGCTTTCGGCTGTGTTTCGACTGCGCCCCTCCCCCTCATACAACACAAGTGTTGTGTCAGACCATGTGACTCCCATTGGAAATGCATTGGGGCAAGCTGTGTCACACCCTTTGTATACAGCAAGCATACAGCAATCTGTTGTAAAGGTCTGAGTGAGGCCATAGACATAGAAAGGTAGACGCCTCTACCACAACACACAAACTACACAGTGTGCCGTGCCTATGCCTCGGCCAGCACCAAACCACAACAGAAACAAAATCTTCTCTGCTATGACTTTTTTTTGTAATTATGTATGCATGGATCTTTGTGTATATAGATATATTTATTTATTTTGATTTTCTCGACTGTTTTCCAACTATCCTTGGGATTGTGGGTGGGGGGAGGGTGGCATAGGGGATTATAGAGTTATATGGACACGAGTGTCATGGCGGCGTCCAGTCACGTGACTCACGTCCCTTCCTTTCATTACGTTCCTTGGCACCAACGCGGAAGCTTGCCCTCACTTGAGAGCATTTTGCCCCAGAGCCGGAACAGGCGTCTACCTTTCTATGTCTATGAGTTTATACCATGCTCAAACTAGAAGCACTGGTTTTAAAAAAGAAAAGAAAGAGAGATCCAAGCACTCCGAGAGTAAGTTAAATTTAAAACAACATTTATTCCATGAAAGCCAACATGTTTCGATCTCTAACCGTCTTCAAGAACTGAGCAAGAACTCCGGTTGTTCTTGCCCTGATGAAGACCGTGAGAGGTCGAAACATGTTGGCTTTTATGGAATAAATGTTGTTTTAAATTTCACTTCCTCTCCTCCACATTTTTTTTTGTCTAAAGAAGTCTAATATAATTCTAATATATTCCAGTTGATCCTAGAAGCAGATACCTTTGTGGTTGTCTTAGCAGTACAAAGTAATAATGTTAGTAGTACTAGTAGTAATAGCAGTAATAGCTTTACTCTCTCTGTCCTCTAACAGGTGTGCCTGTGTGGGCAGAGTGCACAGAATCTGTCTTTTGTGGGTTTTTTTTGCTGTTGTGTCGTGTTGTGTTGTGCGTGTGTATTTGTTTGTAGGACGGCTTATAATTCTCTCTAAGAGGATTTATGTGGGTTTACAGTAAAACAGACTGCCCCTTTGCTATCTCTTAAAGAATTTAAAGGATATCAAAAGTCAAACAACTCTCTACCTGTGTGTTTTCTCTAACTCTCTCGCGCACACACGCACACACACACGCACACACACACACACACACACACACACACACACACACACACACACACACACACACACACACACACACACACACACACACACACACACACACACACACACACACACACTGTGATGGCCCCCTGGGCCTTTAGGGTTCTGTGTGTGTGTGTGTGTGCCTTTAACAAGTCCAATGCAGTGCTGGATTGGAGGGCGGAGCCAGAGATGATTAGTGGAAGGGGAGACACCTGGCTATTGTCTCTCCAAACACTATAAGTAAAGAGACCTGCTCTCACAAGGCTTTAGATTTGCATTTCTCCACAGGCTGCAGGGGCGGCCGCAGGAGAGAACCCTTGTTCTTTTCTTTCTTTGTTTGTTGTTTGGTTCTAGATTTTGGGCAGCATGTTTCCCTGCCAACCTAAGTTGGAAACTTTGATCTAATTGATTAAATTATTTAATTACTATTATTCAAGTATGTAAATAAACACTTATTTTTGGATTGTCCTCCGGTGTGGTTTCCCCTTTTTCGTTATGGCCTCAGAGCCAGCCATAACAACACGCACACGCATGCGCACACGCACATGCACACGCACATGCACATGTATGCACATGCACACACACACACAAATATGCACACTATCAAACTATCTCTCTCTCTCCCTCTCCCTCCAGGCCTAGGGCTATCCAGTGGTCCAGGATCAATGAGACTTTGCCTGAGAGGGCAGAGATTTCTGGCCCCACCCTCCAGATCTCCCGTCTCAGCCAGTCACACAACGGGACGTACCTGTGTCAGGCACAGAACAACTACGGCCGCGCCGCTGACCACTACACCCTACTGGTCTACGGTGAGTCGCCACGACGGCTGTCGCCAACTGTTAGATTAATGGTTGTCGAAGTTTTTTATTTCATTGACCATCCGGTTGGTTATGCATTATTACAATAGGCCAAAGACCCCCATGGCTCAGAGTGTACAAATGGAATCAAAATGGACCCGTAAGCGCCCATTTGGTTCTGTTTTTTGCTCACCCTTTGAGTTACATATCTGTAAGGCTCCATTTGGTTCCTAACTATCAATGTTTTGGCCCAGATCCATGTCCGAAATATCTAGCCTATGTTCCCTCATTTTTCCTCGTCCTGTCTCCAGCTTACTGGCTACTTTTTTTTCTTACCTTTGTACAAAAAAGAAAATGTTTCCTCCTCCATTTCTGGTCCTAGCATCTGGGGGTGATGATTAGGTATTTATCTTCTCTCT
This sequence comes from Electrona antarctica, assembly GCF_951216825.1. Lineage (NCBI taxonomy): Eukaryota > Metazoa > Chordata > Actinopteri > Myctophiformes > Myctophidae > Electrona > Electrona antarctica. Next base: position 39,985,673 of record NC_136811.1, read on the forward strand.
TATGTTGGGTTTAATTGGATTCATTTATTCCTCCCCCAGTTTCTATCTGCACTTCTAGTGTCGGAAGCGAGCTAATAAATCCTGTGGTTTGTCTCATCTCTCTCTCAGCGCTCTATTTATTTTTGTTCTGGATTCGGTTAGAACCTCTGCCGAGCCCCCCTTGCGTTATCGACTCTGAACAACTATCGATCGTCCCAAACGCGGTACCCTAGCCCGCGGCACCATTATTCTGACTAATTGTTTCAAGTGTCTCAGAGAGGCGATTTGTTATACACTGATGATGACTCAATCCTCCCTCTCCGTGTTTCATCAGGGTCTAAACTTTGTGAAGAACAGAGCCTTAGTTAGGCACAACAACATGGGTACAGTAATTGTACAAGGAGCGTGGGCGAGACAGCTTACAATTTGACAATGCGTGTGGGCTCGATCGCAGACCTTCGGGGGATATATTCATAAAACATGTGACGCTGTGGGGCAGTGTGAGATATAACACGGGCAATAGAGTGATTCAGATGTGGCTTCATTACATTTTCTTGTGTCAAATCACTCGGTGGTGATTCTGTTAGCGCTCTGTGAAGAAACTTGACAAGTCTGGGCGCCTTTCGTCTCATATCAAATAGGCCTTGACAAAAAAATGGCAATGAAGCTAATGTAGTGTTAAAAATGTAGGTACTATAGCGGTGTAAGGAGATATATATCCAACGGTGCGTGCGTACGACCGTGTGTGTGTGTGTGTGTGTGTGTGTGTGTGTGTGTGTGTGTGTGTGTGTGTGTGTGTGTGTGTGTGTGTGTGTGTGTGTGTGTGTGTGTGTGTGTGTGTGTGTGTGTGTGTGTGTGTGTGTGTGTGTGTGTGTGTGCAGCAAATAGCAATCATAGAAAGTCACATACTGAGGTTGGACCATAGAGTATATAAAAGGATAGAGACTGAACTGGCGCGAAGCTCCGCCCCCCCAGCTATTCATGTCAGTGGAAGTTGCTCAGTGGCGTTTTGAAGCACCCGGAAGACTGCCGGAAGTACCGTCTCAGAACGTCTACTTCCGCATTTGCCAACCAAATTTTGGTTGGCAAATGCGGAAGTGCAACCGAGCGCTCAATGTTAAAGCCCAGCTGCACGGGGTTTCCCGGTCATGAATCCACGGGTCCGCCTGTAGTCCCTCCTCCTACCACTAGGGCCCAGAGCTTCAATGTTGAATAGCCTCACTGGCCCCTTGGGTTGGACTAGGGTTCTCAACCTTTCCTGGATAAGGGCCAGTTGAAAATGTACAAAGCGTCCGCGGCCCACCCATCAGACCACAGAAGCCAATATAAACCTCATGCATTTTCAGAGCATGTATATTTTCATGATCAATCTATCAATATTGTGTTCCAGCTTGGATCAATGGAACTAACATATAGTTTACTGAAAGTTCCTAAAACTCAAGGTTTCTTACTGCAGAATGTCCCATTTCACAAGGGTTCAAAAATCTGTGCAATATCCTTTGAAAATAGGCGATCTACAAGCTCACAATGTGTCGCATCGTGACGCATTGTGAACTTGTAGATCGCCTATTTTCAGATTGCCGAAATGTATAGGGTTGAAGTGGTTAATGTATGTTTTTCTAATCAAAATTTAAATCTCCAAAGTAACTAGTAACTAAACTATTCAAATAATTGTAGTGGATTAAAAGTACAAATTTTGACTCTGAGATGTAGTGGAGTAGAAGTAAAAGTATTGGAAATGGGAAATACTCAAGTAAAGTACAAATACCTCAAAATTGTACAGTATAGTAAATGTACTTTACACGACTGTACGCGGTACATCCATCGCACACATTACACAAGATGATGATGTTGGAGAGGACGGACCTCGCGGCTCTGGCATGAGAAACCGTTGTATCTCCAAATAGCCTCGTCAGGAAATGGGAGGACGGCTCATACATATTTGAAAAGACACAATGAGTTCAAAGGGCTTTGGGGCCTTGAGGTCTTTACGTGACTTTGTGGGGAACTTTTGACTTTAAGTCGGAAAAAAGGGAACAGCTGCGAGGCGCGAGGTCTTGTCGCTGCGGTGGCAGTCGGCTCGTCGTCACAGGATTACACTGTTTTGTGCGTTTGAGCCACAGCTTAATTACACCCGCACTATGCTGTCTATATTACACCCGCACTATGCTGTCATTATTACACCTGCACTATGCTGTCATTATTACACCTGCACTATGCTGTCTATATTACACCTGCACTATGCTGTCATTATTACACCTGCACTATGCTGTCTATATTACACCTGCACTATGCTGTCATTATTACACCTGCACTATGCTGTCATTATTACACCTGCACTATGCTGTCATTATTACACCTGCACTATGCTGTCTATATTACACCTGCACTATGCTGTCATTATTACACCTGCACTATGCTGTCATTATTACACCTGCACTATGCTGTCATTATTACACCTGCACTATGCTGTCATTATTACACCTGCACTATGCTGTCATTATTACACCTGCACTATGCTGTCTATATTACACCTGCACTATGCTGTCATTATTACACCTGCACTATGCTGTCATTATTACACCTGCACTATGCTGTCTATATTACACCTGCACTATGCTGTCATTATTACACCTGCACTATGCTGTCATTATTACACCTGCACTATGCTGTCTATATTACACCTGCACTATGCTGTCATTATTACACCTGCACTATGCTGTCTATATTACACCTGCACTATGCTGTCATTATTACACCCGCACTATGCTGTCTATATTACACCCGCACTATGCTGTCATTATTACACCTGCACTATGCTGTCATTATTACACCTGCACTATGCTGTCATTATTACACCTGCACTATGCTGTCTATATTACACCTGCACTATGCTGTCTATATTACACCTGCACTATGCTGTCATTATTACACCTGCACTATGCTGTCATTATTACACCTGCACTATGCTGTCATTATTACACCTGCACTATGCTGTCATTATTACACCTGCACTATGCTGTCATTATTACACCTGCACTATGCTGTCATTATTACACCTGCACTATGCTGTCATTATTACACCCGCACTATGCTGTCATTATTACACCCGCACTATGCTGTCTATATTACACCCGCACTATGCTGTCATTATTACACCTGCACTATGCTGTCATTATTACACCTGCACTATGCTGTCATTATTACACCTGCACTATGCTGTCATTATTACACCTGCACTATGCTGTCTATATTACACCTGCACTATGCTGTCATTATTACACCTGCACTATGCTGTCATTATTACACCTGCACTATGCTGTCATTATTACACCTGCACTATGCTGTCATTATTACACCTGCACTATGCTGTCATTATTACACCTGCACTATGCTGTCTATATTACACCTGCACTATGCTGTCATTATTACACCTGCACTATGCTGTCATTATTACACCTGCACTATGCTGTCATTATTACACCTGCACTATGCTGTCATTATTACACCTGCACTATGCTGTCTATATTACACCTGCACTATGCTGTCATTATTACACCTGCACTATGCTGTCATTATTACACCTGCACTATGCTGTCTATATTACACCTGCACTATGCTGTCATTATTACACCTGCACTATGCTGTCATTATTACACCTGCACTATGCTGTCATTATTACACCTGCACTATGCTGTCTATATTACACCTGCACTATGCTGTCTATATTACACCTGCACTATGCTGTCATTATTACACCTGCACTATGCTGTCATTATTACACCTGCACTATGCTGTCATTATTACACCTGCACTATGCTGTCTATATTACACCTGCACTATGCTGTCATTATTACACCTGCACTATGCTGTCATTATTACACCTGCACTATGCTGTCATTATTACACCTGCACTATGCTGTCATTATTACACCTACACCCGCACTATGCTGCACTATGCAACCCAGGGGGCCCTTTTGATCTCTCCTGGCCCCTGCTGGTTGGTCCTGCCACTGCACCCAAACACGCCTTTTAGGAGATCAGAACGAGAGACGCAGAGAGAGAGAGAGAGAGAGAGAGAGAGAGAGAGAGAGAGAGGGATGCACCAACACACACTCCTACACATATGTATGTGCATACTGTGCATGCACAAAAACACACACACACACACACACGTATGCACGCAGACATCCACGCATCCACACACACACACACACACACACACACACACACACACATGCACGCAGGCGCACACCTATATAGACCACATAGAACATGCGTGCATAGAACATAATAACATGTACGTTGTGCAAAGTTTAGAAGCAGAAGTGGCCCACAAAATGGCAGCCTTCCAGTTTTCCGCAGAGAGAGACAGACAGACAGATAATGAGAGGAAGGGAAAGCTGGCATGGCAGGTGGCAACCTGAAAGTTGACATATCCTCGCCCACTCTCTCCATCTCGCTCCCCCTCTCGATTTGCCAGTCCCCTCCCGAGTCCCGCTACTCCCCCTCCTACTCCCCCTCTCTCTCTAGAAGGTTAGATATGTCAAGCTTTTATGTGTTCTGTCTCCTCTGTAGAAAAAGAAATAAATCCAATCTCCCGCTCATCTCTCTTTGTCTTCCTCACCATTTTCACCAACCGTCTTTCTCCGCCCCTTTGTCTTTCTCCACCCTTTGTCTTTCTCCATTGGCCTTTTGTTGCCTATACTACGTTTCATGATTTCTCATCGTTTCTTTTGTCTCTTTTTGCCTGGCCTATGCTACTTTTTAATTACGCCCTCCTTTTTTTAATTCACCAATTGTCATTGTCACAAAAGAGACGGAATTAATGTGATTTTCTTTCTTACTTTTCCTTCTTTCTTTCTTTCTTTTTGTTTAAAACTGAGAATGAGATCCACAAAAACAAAGTAGAAACGAACCACCCTAAGCCAACCTCGCTGCTCGGCTCAGCATTAAAGCAATTCTAGCAAATGAGCTTTGATAAGACGTCTAGTCTACCCATGCACTCTCGTGATGCCAGTGGCTTTTACTGTGCAATCCAACATGGGACACATTGTTTTCTCCTCTCAAAGTGAGGAATTCATTATTATATTAGTGTCTACGGCTATTAAATAGGCTGCCAATGACCCTCTACAATATTGATCACATTTTTGTTCATCATCACAATGACTGTGTTTTAGATGCTATTAGCTCATAGATGGATCCTTAATTGACCCCGAAGGAAATTTCAGTATGATATACTGCGCGCGCGCACACACACACACACACACACACACACACACACACACACACACACACACACACACACACACACACACACACACACACACACACACACACTGCAGAACTACTGAACTGCTAGCCTGGAATCAGGACTGATTGCTGTGTTCGTCTTTTGGATCTTTTTGTTCTTTTTCCAAAAGATGAACAGATTTATTTTTTCTCTCCGCTTATCATAAGCGGAGTGAAAAATATCCACAAGATGAACATAGCGGTAGCAATTTCAGGCTACTGAACTGCTACATAATATGTGCTGAATAAAGTCCTGTAGTGACTTGACGAGGAACAAGTCTTTCCAAAGACCACGGTGACAAGAAGGATATGGTCTCATCGTTCTTTTTTTCTTCTTCTTTTTTTCTTATTCTACCCCGCTTTTTTTTCCCTTACACGTATTCATTGCTTCACACTCTCTTTTTCTCCCAGGCCCTTTTTTCCATTTCCATTTTCAGTGTCTGTCACACAAAATCTCCGAGCCTCACTCACCCACTCGCTCTCACTCGCTCTCACTCTCACTCGCTTTCACTGTCTCTCCCACTGTCCCTTTTCTCTGTCTTCCTTCTGGCTGCTTCTCTCTTTATCCTATACCTCCTACTGTTCATGCTATACCTCCTGCTCTTAATGCTATACCTCCTGCAGATTACAGACTTATAACCCCTTATCCCTAAACTTCTTTGCCTTTTTTTTTTACTATTCTGAAAAACATTTTTTAATAGTTCAACAGCCAATCTACGCTGACACGTTAGACTGGCCATTTTAACTATTCAAAAATGTTTTGCAAAATAGTAAAAAAAAGGCAAAGAAGTTTAGGGATAAGGGGTTTAGCGGTGACGAAAATGGAGCCCATAAGATACAGAACCTTAGCGTGGGGAAAAAGGTCAGTTTTAGTAAGGAGTTTTGTCCGCTCAGCCATGGCAGCATTAAACAAACTGCCCCGCCGCGATAGGATGGTTCTGTGTACAGTGGGGGACCTCATGTTTATGTATTGTCTTGGTGATATGGTTTTCTGTGCTGTGTGTTGGTTTGTTGTGGGTGTTTTTCACATGATTTGTGAAGACAAATATCCCTTCGGGGGCAAATAAAGATTATTATTATATCCTCTACCTCCTGCTCCAAATGCTATACCTCCTCCTGTTAAAGCTGTTAATGCTATACCTCCTGCCAAGGAGGAGGTGTGTCTGGGTTAAAGGACATGGAGGAAACTAGACTGGTCCTGGGTGAGGGGATTTCATTAAAGCTGGCCTTTGTGCATCCACACACAGAAAATATAATATAAAGGGACTGTAGCACATATGGTAGAACTGAAGAGTGCGAGAGGGACTAACTCCCAGCCTGGTCAAACTAGAACTGAACTAAAGGCAATCAGTAACAGCTGGTATATATGGCCCAATTAAATGAGGAGTGGGCATCTGCAGGAGTGTACCACTGGTACCACTTTCTTTCTCCTTTAATGCACTGAGTGATGAATCTGGCTATTGCAAGCTCATTCTCTCTTGTGTAAAAACTCTGCCTGCACTGTTCTCACCTTGGCACCGGTTTGCCCTTTGATCCTGGGTCCGCTGCAGTTCAGCCTGGTTTCCCTGAAGGGACGCCGGGGCTGTCTGAGAGTGACAGCGAACAGGATGAGAAGTTGGGGGAGGGGAGGGGAGAGGGGGAGATGGAGGCGGTGCGACAAGGGATGGAGGTCGAAGTGGGTTTAACATCCGGCGGCGCGGCCTGTCGGATAAACGGGACGTCAGATTAGCTGCCGTGTGCATGCAGCCCTCCTGGGAGGAAGGCCCACAATGCACCAGGGGGGGGTTGGAGGAAGAGGGAGTGGAGGCAAGGTAACAGGGAGACATGGAGCGGCTGGCTGTATGGAGGATGAGTCAGCACAAAAAGATGAAACCATTTTTATGACAGGCGCAGGAATGAAGTTAGTGGTTCTCCCTCTCTCTCCGTCTGTCAACCTCGCCCTCTGTGAGAATTATCTCCCGTCCGGGACCGTGTTTCACGGCAAGCGCAGAAGCACGGAAGGCGGCTGCCAATTTGTTGCAGGTGCTGTGGGCTCTGTCAGCGTATGAACCGACACTGAGGCTTTAACACTGCGTGGGGAAGAAGAACATTTGTGGATGAAGTGCTTGTGTGTGTACGAGTACACAGAGTAGAATGGTCTCTACTCTCTGTGTGTGTGTGTACGAGTACACAGAGTAGAATGGTCTCCAGTACTTTCAGAACCTCGGTAATGATCTAGATGCGGTGTGAAATTGTTTCAGGTGATTTGCCACATGCGTGGCCGCAGACACGCACACGCACGCGCGTGTGTGTGTGTGTGTGTGCGCACGCGCGTGTGTGTGTGTGTGTGTGTGTGTGTGTGTGTGTGTGTGTGTGTGTGTGTGTGTGTGTGTGTGTGTGTGTGTGTGTGTGTGTGTGTGTGTGTGTGTGTGTGTGTGTGTGTGTGTGTGTGTGTGTGTGTGTGTGTGTGTGTGTGTGTGTGTGTGTGTGTGTGTGTGTGTGTGTCATTGCGAGGAGAATGTTGCTGATTGTCTGCTGAAAGCCCAGAGGGCCCGCTTATGTAATTGAACTGAGCTGCTGCACTCAGATGAATCGCCAAGCCAATAAAACCCATTAGAATTGAATTGCATGAGAGTGTGTGGGAGAGAGAGAGAGAGAGAGAGAGAGAGGGAGGGAGGGAGGGAGGGAAGAGAGAGAGAGAGAGAGAGAGAGAGAGAGAGAGAGAGAGAGAGAGAGAGAGAGAGAGAGAGAGAGAGATTACATGATAGAGGGTGGAAATAAGAAATGGTTTAGAGTGTGTGTCAGTCAGTTCATCTGTGTGACATTGTATGTACTCTGTCTACATGTATGTACAGTATGTGCGTGCGGGCGTGCGTGCGGGCGTGCGTGCGTGCGTGCGTGTGTGTGTTAGCATATGTGTGGATTGAGCTATGGTTAGTCTCACATATAGCCAGACAACTATTCCATAATCTCTGAATGCTATATACCGGAGAGTGTGGAGCTGCACCTCCCGAAAGCCAAGAATGGAAGCTATCATCCGTTCACGTCATGCAATTGTAGAATGTCTTTTCCATTTCTTATAAGCAGCAAGCCATACTTTATGTGCTCTGATTATTTTGATTTGTATTAGGACAAATTTGCACGAATGTAATGGCAAAACGGAAGCACAGGGAGGAGGCGTCAAATCTGCTTTATCCCTGGATCATTTTCAGCGCTTCCGTTTCTCCAGACTGTATGACGGAAGCATTCGAAAATGGTGGGAGGCAACAGTCTGGCTGGTGAGACTGGGCTATGATAGGAGACTGATATATACAGTAGTTTATAGACAGATAGATTGGCTATTTTCATTTGAAAACGTGAAAAGGGACATTCTGCATAATGAATATGGCTACTTTCTACTTACTAGTACTTTAGGAATACATTTTGATACCAATACTTTTGTACTTTTACTTAGAATTCTGGACTTTTACTATTTCTACAGTTGCCGTATTGATACTTTTTTACTTTATAATTTTGAGCACGTTTCTTCACCACTGGGTCTGGGTGGACAGAAGGAATTGGGGACAGTGACACAGTGGGTGAACCGGGGGGGATTAACAGTGTGTCCAAGGATCTGTGAGGCTAATTGCATTCATCAAAGTGAGACTTTGGGGAAGTGAGATGAAAGTAGGCTAGGGGGACAGGTGCCGGTCGCTGGTGGTGGTAATTGTGTGTGTGTTGTGTGTGTGTGTGTGTGTGTGGGGGGGGGGGGGGACCTCATCTCTGGTTAGCATTTCCTCAATTTCCATGCATGACAATGTGCCCCCAAATTAGGCCCCGAGAACCCTTGAGTGAATTTCCCAGGCGTTCCGACGACCGACAGTAATGTCGGCCTCCGACCGAGTTCAGCCTTTCGAGTGGCAGCTGACGACAACATTGATATAGAAACGTGGTCCAAAAGGGACCCTTTCGGGCCTTTAACTCTGAGAGTAAATGGTATAATGGTGCATTTATATATATCGCCTTTATCCAAGGCGCTTTACATATAGATTGTGCATTTTCATTCACCCGTTCACACACACATTCATACACCGATGGCGGAGGAAACCACGCAAGGCACCAACCTGTGCACCGGGAGCAGTTAGACCAACCTGTGCACCGGGAGCAGTTAGACCAACCTGTGCACCGGGAGCAGTTAGACCAACCTGTCCACCGGGAGCAGTTAGACCAACCTGTGCACCGGGAGCAGTTAGACCAACCTGTGCACCGGGAGCAGTTAGACCAACCTGTGCACCGGGAGCAGTTAGACCAACCTGTGCACCGGGAGCAGTTAGACCAACCTGTGCACCGGGAGCAGTTAGACCAACCTGTCCACCGGGAGCAGTTAGACCAACCTGTGCACCGGGAGCAGTTAGACCAACCTGTCCACCGGGAGCAGTTAGACCAACCTGTGCACCGGGAGCAGTTAGACCAACCTGTCCACCGGGAGCAGTTAGACCAACCTGTGCACCGGGAGCAGTTAGACCAACCTGTGCACCGGGAGCAGTTAGACCAACCTGTGCACCGGGAGCAGTTAGGGGGTCAGCGCCTTGCTCAAGGACACTCAGGGGGGAGCCCGGGATCGTACTTGGAACCTTCCGAAGTTTCGATTCCCAAGCCGCCGCTCTAGCCCTGAGCCACTACTGTACTGTGTACACGTGGAACCACATGGACCTGTAAGGACCGTAAGGGTCCATTTGGTTCCATATGTACACTCTCAGAGTTATTGGGGTCATAGCTGTGGTCCATAGCCCTATGCCGTTGCTGCCGTTGCATTAGAGCTATATAGGACT
>NC_136811.1:39995933-40055933 GCF_951216825.1 Electrona antarctica
GCCTACATTCATTTTTATAGCCCAAGTTCTGTTCTGCCTTGTTTGTTTTTGTTCTGCTATATTGTCACAACTGTGTGATATGTTCCTTGTTTTTAATTTTCTTCTATTGTTTACACTGTACAAATTGTCAGCAACTTCTAACTTTGTTTCGAAAGGTGCTTTATAAATAACAATTTACTTACTTACTTAACTTTTGAATGAGGGCTTGGTTTAGAAAATACATATAAATGTAGATTTTAAGGCTAGACTGGCATATGGCATTGTGGGGGGGCTGCAGGACTGAGGACTCTGGAGATAAGTCAAGTGTGAAAAGCATTTTGTACAATTGTGTGCTTATGAACATTTACCACGTTATGTCCGCATTGATACAGAAATGAATGATTATTAAGCGAGCGACGCGTGTGTACAGTGAGCGCGCTCTGATTGCTTGGCTACTAGCGTTTGGCTAGCGATATTAGCCTTGGCCAGCGTTGGCTGTTTAAACAATTTACTCTGTCAACTAACGTAGCAGACGATAGCGTGGTAAATGGTGGAGGAGTCCTGCAGTCTATGCTGTTGCGTGGTGTTGTTTTGTGAGTTTATATCCATGAAGACGAGTCACGTTGGTCTTAACACACGGGCTCTGTGTGATGATAATCCTGAAGTCACCGCGGTCCGCGCCAGCCGGGCCGAGTGTCAGTGAGTGAGAGGCGAGCTGTCAGTGCGTGACTGCGTGTATGTTGTGCATGGAGCGGAGGAGGAGGGAGGAGGCAAAGTAACGCAAAAGAATCAAACCACTTGGCAAATGGCAACACAACTACACGGGGAAGGTTACCGTAATGACTGGAAAATTGCGCAGAGGAAAAACGGTAAAATGAACTGCTGTGGGCGGCCGGTCGGGGCACATGGGCACCACGGCCACTGTGGCCGTATGGGCATATCATTTTCCGAGGGGCACACGGCCAAAGAGAGGGGCAACGACGGCCATGGCCGCCGTGGCCGCCGTGAAATTCCTGCCCTGATTAGAGCTATAGGGCTTTCAATGAATTGCCCTCACATGAAATGCAGACATGCAGCCTCTCGACTTCTGCTAAATATAAAGAACGTTTTCGCTACTCACCAATACAAAGACGGTTTTGGTCATTAGAAACATTACTTTCCTCGGTGGACGTACTCGGAGCCCCCCAGCCCCACCACACGTTTATACAGTAAAATGCACGTTTTGGCAAAAAAGGAGATTCTTTTTCACCAGAAGAAAAAATCTTGTCAATGCGAGCGCAGGAAGTCTACAGTACCATAGCTCTAATGCAACGGCATTAGAGCTATGGACCAGAGCTATTGGGACCTGAGAAGCACTGATATGGAAGGACGGAAGGAAGTTAGGAAGGAAGCAAGGAAGGAAGGAAGTGAAAGCCCCCCCTTGCCCCATCTCTGGGCCCCAAACAATAAAAACCCGCAGACGATCCCCACAAAGGCGTGATTGTAAAATGGCGTTTTCCCGTGGCTGGTGCGAGACGGAGATACAAGGGAAATGTTATTATCGCCAGCCGGCGTCTGCCTGCCTCTCCGCCGCCGCTCTCCCATCCCTGGGACAGATAGATGGGCTGTGTGCCTGATTGGCAGCCATACAGCGTTAATGAAGAACAATATGAGCGGGGACGGGAACGCGGGCGCTTACGGGCCAAGCGCGGCAGCTGCATGGCACACTCCTTAATTAAGCTGGAGAGCGAGAGAGAGAGGGAAACTAATTGAAGACGGCGAATGGCAATAGAGCGCTGGAACGACATGGGAGCTGACTGCAGGATATAGAGGGGGGGAAGAGTTTGGGGCGAGTGAAGAGAGAGAGAGAGAGGGGGGGGAGAGAGGGGGGGGGGAGAGAGAGAGGGAGAGGGAGAGGGAGAGAGGCAGATGGGGAGAGAGAGAGAGAGAGAGAGAGAGAGGGAGAGAGAGGGAGAGAGAGAGAGAGAGGGATGTTGAGGGGAGAGGGAAATAGCGAATAGTAATTATTTTTAGGTCATACCTGATGGTCAGGAGGAATTAATCAGCGTCCAGTTAATTAGTGGACCAACCCTGGCCATTAATCCCCAGCCTCAGGTGAGTGAGGACCACACAGACACACACTACACACACACGCATGTACTAACACTACACACATGCACGCACACTACACACACGCACGCACGCACGCACGCTACACACACTATACACACGCATACATTATACACCTTTGCAGACACATTATACACAATCCGTCCACCAACTCACACAGATGCTTCACAATAGATCCATATGATGCAATTCATTAGGCATAATACACACACACACACACACACACACACACACACACACACACACACACACACACACACACACACACACACACACACACAATCACACGGATAGTTACACAAACACCACACGCACACATACACGCACAGGCGCACAAACACACATTGATTGCAGGTCTTATCTCATCTATTGCGATTACACGCACGCTCGCACGCGCGCACGCACGCACGCACGCACGCACGCACGCACGCACGCACGCACGCACGCACGCACGCACGCACGCACGCACGCACGCACGCACGCACGCACGCACGCACGCACGCACGCACGCACGCACGCACGCACGCACGCACGCACGCACGCACGCACGCACGCACGCACACACACACACACACACACACACACACACACACACACACACACACACACACACACACACACACACACACACACACACACACACACACACACACACACACACACACACACACGTCGATATGTCCATCACAAAGCATGGCACACTTATTGTCTTATCAGTAGGCTACCTTAGCTGCTCTCTCTCTCTTCCCTCACTCACTCTGCCTCGTTCTCTCCCCCATCCATCCCTTTACTCTCTCTCTATACATCATTCCCTCGCTCCCTCTCTCTCACTCTCTCTCATACTCTCTCTCTCTCTCTCTCTCTCTCTCTCTCTCTCTCTCTCTCTCTCTCTCTCTCACACACACACACACACACACACACACACACACACACACACACACACACACACACACACACACACACACTTCTTCACAGAAAGGAGAAGTCTGAGGTCATCAGCTGCGAAGCAAGAAATGGAGAGAAAGAAGGGAAAAGAGGAAGAGAGAGAGAGGAGAATGAGGGCTGACAGAGGAGGAGTGGAAAAATAGATTGATGATCTCTGGGCCGCTGGGAGAAGAGAGACAAAGCATGCTGAGGAATACTGTACTTACCGATAAATTACTCCTGAACACAGAGAAGACATTGCGTGCGTGCGTGCGTGCGTGCGTGCGTGCGTGCGTGCGTGCGTGCGTGCGTGCGCTCCCCCTCATATGAATGCAGTAGTGTACAGTATATAATGTGTGCAAGTAGCCTATTCACGCAAAAGTCCGTCTTTGTGTTTGGGATACTGTGAGGACACTGTGACCTGTGTCCTGCTCCTGCATGTGAAAGCTATTGTATGTGTGTGTGTGTGTACTACTGTATACCACTCAATGGGTATACTCACTCAAATGACCCATTTGTGGGTCACGGACCAATTTGTATGGGTCACGAATCGAATACAAAAATACAAAAAATAAACTAATAATAATTAAGAAGTTTGACTTTGTAACACTTGTTTGCACTCTATTCACTTGACCATTTACCCCTTGTATTGTGTGCTTGCGTGTGTGTGTGTGTTCACATGCACGTGTACAGATATGGGTGTGTCTGTACATGTGTATTGTACTGTACTGTGTGTGTGTGTGCGTGCGTACGTACGTGCATGCATGTTCTTGCAGCTTGCAGTACATAAACTATTCCTGCACGGTGGTTTTATAGACTGTTTGATTAAGTGGCATGTTATCCACTGCAGAACTGCTGATGCTCTCTCACGCACGCACACACGCACACACACAAATGGACAGGCACACAGTAGTGTGCACATATAGACATGCCTACACACACACACACACACACACTCACACCCCTATACCCATACTACACTTCACACCTCTGTGCAACCACACACACACACACCATCTGGCCTCTGCTGCCTTACATCTGACTTCATTTGACTTACATTATTTCTCTCTCTTCTACAGCCGTGGGCACTCGTTCCTCCAACCCCTATCCTCTCCTTATACCATGCCTGTACCCCCCCCCCCCCCCCCCCCCCCCCCCCTCCCACCTCCTCCTCCATGGACTCTGCAGGGATTGTTGTTTGGTGCTGAATGCTAAAGTGTGTAGTGTACCCTGCCTGACTGGCTGTTCCACTGGGGGAAGGCGTCTGTCACACACACACACAATATCTCTCTGTCTTCCATGCCATTGTGTCACAGAAAATACAGCCGTGCCAGATATTGTGTTCCCCTATTTTTCCAGCTTCCGTCAGGGCGGTGGGATTGGGGAGGGGGGATGAGTGTAATGCCTGATTTGTATTTGGTTGTACCATGGTGTCACGCGCAGAATATTGCAGATCTACAAGCTCACAGCGAGTCATGACACGACCCGTTGTGAGCTTGTAGATTGACTGTCTTTGCCACGGCCCCACCGCTGTACCACTAATAAGCATAAATCAGGATAAATTCTCCTTTGGTTTCTTGCTTTAATTAGGAAGTGTCTCTTTCTAGCACCATTTAGTTTGTGGAATGTTGTTCGTCTTCGAACCCTTATCTCACGTCAGGGGTCGGGATCGATTCCATTTCGCCACCATCGATTCGGCAAAAAAAATTAATGGAATTAGAAACATCTGTCTCTGGAATTGCAATGGAATCTGCCTCCCTTCCCTCCCTTATTTCTGATCAGTTTCCAATTGAGTCCTTTCCTTGAGTCCTCGTTCCCCTGAAACCTATAGCCACCTCCTCAAAGCTCATTGGAGGAGATTGAAACCTATAGCCACCTCCTCAAAGCTCATTGGAGGAGATTGAAACCTATAGCCACCTCCTCAAAACTCATTGGAGGAGATTGAAATCTATAGCTACCTCCTCAAAGCTCATTGGAGGAGATTGAAACCTATAGCCACCTCCTCAAAGCTCATTGGAGGAGATTGAAACCTATAGCCACCTCCTCAAAGCTCATTGGAGGAGATTGAAACCTATAGCCACCTCCTCAAAGCTCATTGGAGGAGATTGAAATCTATAGCCACCTCCTCAAAGCTCATTGGAGGAGATTCACGACGATCCAACCATTATTGCATGTTACAACTATACTGCATATTGCAGCAATAATAGGAAGACTTTCAAGCAGGCCCTGATCCAGAAAAGGTTGGCAGCCACTGGCAGACAGTATGACATCATAGCTAGAAAGCCTAATGTGCCTTTTGTCTAATAAACGCTGAACACAGCAACATCCTGAGTGTTGATTTATTGTAAGAATGGACCCATAAGGATCCATTCTTACGGGTCCATTCCAGCTATATGCTGGGGATAGAGGGTCCATTCGTAGGGGGGGGGGGGGGGGGGGTCTATACGCTGGGGATAGAGGGTCCATTCGTAGGGGGGGGGGGGGGTCTATACGCTGGGGATAGAGGGTCCATTCGTAGGGGGGGGGGGGGCTATACGCTGGGGATAGAGCGGAACCATATGCAGCGACAACTCGTCCGTCCCGCGGGGAGTTCCGTATTTAATAGAGCACATGCGTAAAAAATGGATTCACGTGCGGAGCTTACGCACAACCTGCGCACCGCAGTCGGGTTCCATTGATTATTGTGGCAGCGTATACCTATGCGAAGCCGATTCCGTTCCCGGTATAGCCCGGCCGTTAAATCAACATGGAGGATGTGGCTGTGTGCATGTGGTAGTTGATAGTGCTTGTTGTTTGTCTCTGTGTATGTGCTGTCGTTATCCCTCCCCTTGTCTGTCTGTAGATGTGTCTCTCACTACCGTGGTCCCTCCCTCTACCATTACCTCTCAACCAATCACCACCTCCCATCCCGTCACCCCAACCCTCCTAAACCAAAGCATGGTCCCAGACCCGCAAGGTAACGTAGGCTACACACGCACGTGCATGCACGGTCACACGCAAACACGCACATGCACACACCCCTTTCATTGCTGGCCTGACCTCTCCTTCCATGAACTGATGGCTCTCTGGTGGGCCATACACACACGCATGAATGCACACACGCACACACGCACACACGCACACGCACGCACACACATCATTGCTGTTGGGCAATAACCTTGTATCTCCATATTTAAGCTTTTTATGTTATGTCATAAATGAATTCAAAGGAAACTTGGCTATACGCTCATCGACCAGTGGGCTGCTGGATAAAGAGAGGCTTGCTTCAGTTCAAAAAGGTAGAGCCTGCACACCATCACTGTCTGTCTGTGTGGGGTTTAGAAACATTCAACCAATGAAAAGCATCAAATAATAACTTCACTGGGTCCATTGGAACATATACTAGGTTTCCACTCGGCAGGAACAAATTACACTTTTATTGCAGTATAACCTTCTCGTACCCTGCACTGCACACATGGGTAGGCGTGCTCACAGCACATGCTGCCCACTTGGGTATGCACCATGCATGCACCATCCACACCCCACTAATCTCTGCCTCCCTCCCTATATACTTCCCTCCCTTTGTGTGTGTGTGTGTGTGTGTGTGTGTGTGTGTGTGTGTGTGTGTGTGTGTGTGTGTGTGTGGTGTGTGTGTGTGTGTGTGTGTGTGTGTGTGTGTGTGTGTGTGTGTGTGTGTGTGTGTGTGTGTGTGTGTGTGTGTGTGTGCGCGCCTCTCTCTCTCTCTCTCTCTCTCTCTCTTTTCCTGTATTTAGTTCCCTCTGCCTCTTATCAGTGTATCAGTGCATGGTTGTCTAATGCTCCCTCCCTATATACACAAACTGGCCTGTCAGCATTTGTATGTGTGTGTGTGTGTGTGTGCGTGCATGCGTGCGAGTGTGTACTGCTGCACGTGTACTCTATGTGTGTGTATGTGTGTGTGTGCACGTGCATGTGAGTGTGTACTGTATGTGTGTGTATAGTGTCCAGATTGGGTCTCCTGGTATCGGAGGCCCTGTGTGAGCATGTAATAACTGCGAGAGGCCATATATATAGCTGAATGGGTACAGAGCCTAGAGATCCTACTGTGAGGAAGCAGAAGGTCCCGCAGGTTCCATTCCTGGCCTGCAGTGTGTCGAGGTGTCCCTGAGCAAGGCACTTAACCCCTAAACTGCTCCTGCCCTGCGCTCAGGTCTGACCCGCTCGGGCAGCCATCAGCTGGGTGAAGCTGGAAACTGACTGTCACTGTGGCAGTCTGCATGTTGTCGCTGTCGGGCAGAATGCTGGTACAGTTGGGTGCCACCGATATTGTCCCTTATCATTTGACCCATTTAGGCCTGACCTCAAAATTTAAAAAAATCCATCTAAATCCTTCAGTTTGCTGAAATAAATATTTTCACGATTTTTCAAAAATAGCAGACCTACAAGCTCGTAGCGCGCCACTCGGTGGCGCGCTATGAGCTTGTAGATCTGCTATTTTTCAATAGCTAAATTATAACAATGTTTAAAACACCAAAAGGGGTTCCCGCCCAAAATGGGTTAACTGTCCTTTTGCACAGATCACGCAAACCTCAGCAAAAAGAAAAGGACAATATCGATGGCCTCCAACTGTAGATCGGCTATTTTCATTATTTGAAAATGTTTTTGAAATTCTATTAAAGAAGGACCGGTTTTGGACATACAGGGTTTCCCCCGACAGCGACTCAGCGACTAGCGGTTTTGGATGTTATCAGATTGTATCAGTTACCAGATTTAATCTGGCCCTTGTCAAGACAATGCAGTGGAGCCGGTATGGACGCTTCCTACATATTGACGTTGTTGTCAGCCATTGTCCGACATCGCGATTGGCGCGTTGTTCGACTAACCCTATTTCTATAACTCTAACCCAAACTCTAACCTTAACCTCAGTCTTAACCGGACACGTAAGTAAACATAAAGCGAACTTGTTATATAGCACAGTTTCACAATGTTTTCGCTTCGACGGCAGTAATTTCACTTCCGCGTTTCCTAGTAGCCTACTCGTGGTAGGCAGTATGTATAGGACATGTCCATATTGTTTCCTAGTAGCCTACTCGTGGTAGGCAGTATGTATAGGAGGACATGTCCATATTGTTCCATTGCATGGTCTTGATAAGAACATATTAGCGATTGATTATGTAAGGGATAATGTCTGGCTAGGTGGTCATTGTTGGGAGATAATTCACCGACAGGGTGCAGCTGCAGCCAGGTGCCCTGAGCCTTTGATTATGTCTGTTATAGAGCGGAGTGGTCATTATCCAGAAATAACACACCGCTGAATTCAGCGATTTTCAATCAGAATGAAGCATTCAATCGATCCGTGTAATAACGGTTGATAACATTCGAAGCGGGTGACAGCGACGGCATGGTAGTTAAATAGTGCTTTTAGTTAAATAGTGCTGGTAGTTAATAGTCCTTGTTTGTCTGTGTGTGTGTGTGTGTGTGTGTGTGTGTGTGTGTGTGTGTGTGTGTGTGTGTGTGTGTGTGTGTGTGTGTGTGTGTGTGTGTGTGTGTGTGTGTGTGTGTGTGTGTGTGTGTGTGTGTGTGTGTGTGTGTGTGTGTGTATTGTTATCCCTTCCCTTGTCTGTCTGTAGATAATGTGTCAATCACTGCCATGGTCCCTCCCACTACCATTACCTCCCATCCAATCACCACCTCCCATCCCGTCACCCCAACCCTCCTAACCCAAAGCATGGCCCCAGACCCGCAAGGTAACGTGCACACACACACACACACACACACACACACACACACACAGAAGACACACGCACGCGCACGCACGCACGCACGCACGCACGCACGCACGCACGCACGCACGCACGCACGCACGCACGCACGCACGCACGCACGCACCACACACACACACACACACACACACACACACACACACACACACACAGGGGCAGAGCATGTTTCCTGCTGTTCGAAGCACTCATCTGGGAGAACTCTACAACTACCGGGATCTGTGAACTTTCACTTCCCTTTCACACACATTATTAGTGCTCTCCCTCCTTTTGTTACCTAGCTCGCATGCATACTGTATAAGTACACACACACACACACACACACACACACACACACACACACACACACACACACACACACACACGATCGCCGAATACTCCACTCCAATCGGCTCTCTCTCTCTCTTTACTCTCTTGTTTCCCTCTGGGGGTGGGAGAAAACAAAGGCAACAGAGGCATTCATTCATTCATGCCTTTCTTCTTCTACCTGTTTCTGGCACTCAGAGGTTGCTCGCCAGGTTGGGGAGTGTGTGGAGGATGTCAGTCACTGGCAGCGGAGAGGCAATCTGCCCGGAGCGCCTTTTATGGCGAGCGTCAAATCCATTGTTGATGTACCATCGAAACAGATTGGTTGGAGTGTGTGTGTGGGGGGGGGGGGACTGCAGAGACACCGTTTTTACACTGTCACTCATTTTATTACGGAGCTTTATTGGGTCCGGATCAGCGACACAGTGAGATGGAAAGAGAGAGAGAGAGAGAGAGAGATGGAGAAAAGGAACATGCTTAACCCGCCGTAGGTCTGATTTATACAGTACTGTACTTACTATACTTTAAGATTTACTGTATAAATACGTAGCCTATAGTATACATTCGTTACAGTACAAGTGAGAAAAACTGAACGGGGTGTCCATTCGCCGTCATCCGCCGTTGGCCGGCGTTTTTTTGTTTAGTTTTTTAACTGGGGCCACCCGTGCACTTTCCCCGGCCTTGTCCCTTCCCATTCAGCACATGGGAAAGCTCACGTAAAGCACACTCATAGACCTGCTGTAGAGCAACACCGCAATGCAACCAAGAATAACTCACCTCTCCTTCCTCCATCACTCCCTCTCTCTCTCTCCTGTCTCGGCGTGTTAGTGCAATATTAATGATTCATGTTTTAATTCCACTCTGTCAAGGTCCAGGGGGCTTCTCTCGTGTCGATAACTTGACATGTCCTTGTCCGTGTGTCTTTTTTTGTATTACTTTTTCTTTTTCTTTTTTTATAGGTATCTGCCAAACAGACTTTGAACACCCAACGATTTTGATACAACACAAATCCTAATCGAATGATCCTCCTACTACAAATTCAGACAGGAATCCATACCGTGTGCCTTGTATTTTATTTTATTTCTTAACTGGCTTAACTATCTCTTTGCAGTTGGGTGTTAGCTTTTATGCCCCATGAAGGTTGTTTGGCTTTTCATCCACGACACATTGTTTTACTGACAGGCGCTTGGCCGGTGGTTCGTTTTATGGGGCTGACACGCTCATATCCTCTGTTCACTCCATCTCCCTCTCTCTCTCCAGTCTTATTCAGTCTGGGAGTGCATGGGTGTTGATGGGTGATAATGCATGGTACACACGGGGCAGATGTTATCAACCCTTCCTCTCCTCTATATGTGCTCTTGGAATCTCTCGCTCGCTAGCTCTCTCCCTTTCTAATCTCGCTCACTCTCACTCTGTCAGACAGGTGTTTTAATGTATTCTCTCCTTTCCTCTCAATTCATTTCTCTCTCTCCCGCTCTCTCTCTCTCTCTCTCTCTCTCTCTCTCTCTCTCTCTCTCTCTCTCTCTGTCTCAGTTCAAGTCTCACTCAATTCTCACATTTGTCCTCATTTTTCCTCCGTCTCTGTCCATCTGTCTGGTGTTTTTTTTAGGGATTTATCTCGATATCCATTTCTGTCTTTATTTCTCACATTTGCCCTTTCTCTCTCTCTCTCTCTCTCTCTCTCTCTCTCTCTCTCTCTCTCTCTCTCTCTCTCTCTCAGACCCAGGTGCAGTGGTGGAGACCCACAGTGCAGTACCGTATGCAGTGATAGGGGGCGTCCTGGCCCTGCTCGTGTTCACTGTCATCTGCGTTCTCATCGTCACTATCTGGTGCTCCGTCAGACAGAAAGGTAACACACACACACACACACACACACACACACACACACACACACACACACACACACACACACACCACACACGCGCACGCACACGCACACACACACACGCTCAAACATATAGGACAATTGTATCAAGCTAAACTAAACACACAAGCACACATGCGCACAAAAACCTAGGCAAACATATACTGACCCACAAGTGCAAACACACACAAACACATATACACCCTAATTTCCTTCTCACGATGGCGGTGCACGTCGCTATGTGCTCAGAGTGACGCGCATTTCATTACGGTTTTGACAAGCTAAGCGTGCGTTCTCATTCCTCGCCACTCTCCATGCCAACAGGCTACCGGAAAAATAAAACAAGAAAAAAAACCCAGCAGGAAACCAGTTACTTAGAGGCGGTTCTTTCATTCTCTAATCTTTTAAGCCGAGGTATAAAGAAATTGCCCGCAGCACCCTGCTCACCCACCCCGTGGACACAGAGCAGGGATGTTCCCCTCATCACCGCCACCGTCCAGTGTGTGTCCATGATGAACGACCTTGGCCCCGGCTCAGAGGAGAGAGGAAGACACAGGGGCGGGCCGCCATGTTTTATGACACCATACGTTATACACCACTCGTCCATTACAAAGAGAACTTGGCAGCCCCACGTTCCTTGTGCCCACCCAGCACCCACCCAGCACCCAACCAAACCCAACCCAACCCAATCCAATCCAATCCAATCCAACCCAGGCTCAGCCCACATTGGCAAGCGTCATACTCCGCGGCTGCATGCCAACACAGAACACAGAGAATCCGAGAATATAGTATCAGTTAGAGAGAGAGTGTGAGCCGTTACTCTTAAGATTGATCTCTACGTATGGCACGCCGGTGCTGCGCGTGGCGGGAAAAGCTGACCCACAAGCTCGCGCCGCGGCATGCTTGTAGATTGCCTGTTTTCGGCACGTGCCACCGAACATAAATCAAGCATCCTATCAGCGATGGGGGGGAGGGGACGACACAAGCTTTACGGCCCGTAGTAGAACGGCAGACAAAGGGGCTGGGTTTGAGCCCTGCATTTTCTCTTTCGACCGAAGAGAATGAGAGTGTCACTCAGCCTCGGGTTGGAGTGAAGGCACGTGCCGTACTGGGCTTGGAAGGCTTCTCAACCTTCTGGTAATCTGGTAGCCGAGCCCGTACATTAATCACGGGATCGAGCCCCAGAGGTTTCCCGATGGAGTTTGATTCCTTTTTTTCTTTTTTCTGACTGACGTGAGGATTCTGTTTGCTCTGCTGTGTCTAACCTTCCCTTCAACATTCTCTGCCAATGTCCCCTCCTCTTTCTATACTTTATACTCCATCATCTTCTCTCTGCCTCTCCGTCACCGTCTCTCTGCCTCTCTCTCTGTGTCTCTCTCCATCCCTCTCTCCGCCTCCTGTCTCTGCTCCCCATCATGCTCATGCGGTAGGCTCGTACCATACCAGAGAACCTATCCTTGCTTGGTATTGACCATAATAATCAGAGAACTAATTAATTAATCAAGCACAGGTATGGTCCTCACACTGATTGGTTTGATCTCACGCTGCATGACGATGCAAATTATTATACCGCTTTACCGACTAACCTCCACCCCCCCATCTCTCTCTCTCTCTCTCTCTCTCTCTCTCTCTCTCTCTCTCTCTCTCTCTCTCTCTCTCTCTCTCTCTCTCTCTCTCTCTCCGCTGTTCCATCAACCCGCTCCTCTCTCTCTCTCTCTCTCTCTCTCTCTCTCTCTCTCTCTCTCTGCCCTCTCTCTCTCCGTCTCCTCCCAGGTTCTTATCTTACCCATGAGGCCAGTGGGTTGGACGAGCACGGCGAGGTGCAAGAAGCCTTCCTCAACGGGAACGACGCCAGCCAGGGGAAGAAGGAGTACCTACTGTAGCCATGCTCTCCTCCTTATCTCTCTGTCCTCCTCCCTCTGTCCCCTTCCTCTCCCTTACGCCCTCCCTCCCTCCCTCCTCCCGCACACACACACACACACACACACACACACACACACACACACACACACACACACAATACGCCACGACTGGCGGCCTTTTGAAAACGACTGTATACAGCTACCGCACACCAGTTCATACGACACACGACCACTCCATGCCACTCCCATACTTTGCATACACTCAGACAGAGAGAGAGAGAGACAAAGAGAGGTGGAGGGGGGGCGAGGGAGCCTATAAACCAGCCACGATGCCATACTTTAGCTCAAAGGAATGAGGGGAAATGGAGAGAGCAGGCGAGAGCTAGGTGAACACAATACAGAGAAAGAGAGAGATTGAGGGAGAGAGAGAGAGAGAGAGCGAGAGAGAGGGATAGGAAATTATCAATTTTTCGAGAGAAGCAGGGGAATAAGCACGCAAAGCAAGAGCCGGCACTCTGCCTTTTAAAGTGGTCGAGGGGAATTATGGAGCAGATGATTTAACTCCCTTTGCCCTGAGAAGCAAAAGGAAAAAAATCTCAACAAAATACCCATATCGCACTGCTCAATCTTTAACTGGCTGAGACAGTGGTGAGCAGAGAGAGAGCGAGAGAAAGAAAGAGTATGAGGGTGAGGGGGGGGGGGGTGCGGGGGTGAGGAAAGGTAAGATGGAGGGTGGCAAGGCACTATCGAGCGGCTCGGCGCGAGAGTACATTTGAAATGCTTGAAATTGCCAATGCATCCCGGCCCCTCGGAGCACAACTCATCCATAATTCCTCGAACAACAGCGCTCCACAAAGCCATTTATACTTCACCATATTCATACTTTATTGAACGGGCCCCACTGATCCCCGTGTATGCTCTGCTTGGGTCGTTCCCTGGCCAGGCGGGGTGGCCGCCCTGACAGCGTGCTGAGGATCCCAGCCATTACTCAGCTCTCTTTAACTTCCATCCACACTCTCTGTATATATATTATACCTCTCTCTGTTCTCTGCTCACCTGTTCTACCGCACCTCCTCTCTCCCTTCTGCCCTTCCTCGCTCCCTCTGTCGTGTCCTCGTCCCCTCTCTATCACTCCTCCTTTTGTCAGCTCCTAATAATGAGAGGATTACAGCTGGGCTTCGTTCCCGCCGAGAAAGGAAGGAATATAAGTCGCTTTAAAGGCGCTAAAGAGCAGAGTAATTATTTTAGAATGTCATTAGGGGTTTAAAGGAAGGTTCAGAAGTCTTGAAAAATGAAAGACAAACAGGCAGAATGAAAGGGAAATTGAATAAATGTGCAAAATAACAAATGATGGATGTTTTTTCTGAATGCTTACCATATGTACACACATAGACATCCATATGTACAGTAAATACACCAACAGAACCAGTATACATATCTCTGAATTCCTTATTTGTATAATAAAAAGAGAACAGCAACATAAATTAAATGAAACTTTTAAAGAACTATGAAAACAGTTTACTATTGAAACGTTATGAAGCTACTATACTAACACAGAATATTAGCCTAGAGGTGCAAAGCCGAACAAACTACTGTCAAGTGATCTTTAAAGAAAAAATATACAAAAGAATAAAAAAAACTTGTTTCATTTGTCTTTACGAGAAACCACAGGTCTTATTGCGTTTTTTTAATTAATTATTATTGTTATTATTTGAACAATTTATGATTGTTGTTACTGTTATTATTATTGCTGTTGTTATTATTATAATTGTAAATGTTAAAGAACTGTACACTTCCCATGTTATGGTTTACTGTAGAGAAGTTTCTATAGCCTTTTCCTCCCCTCTTTCCCTCTTTATTCTCTTTCCCCTGTCTTTCTCTCTCTCTCTCTTTGTCTCCTGTGCCTATAGCTGTCCTCCTGTTTATTTTAGAGTCCATGTGTCACTGTTGATATATAGCTAACTATTTCTTTATAGGGGAAAGATACAAAGCACGACAAAATAAACAAAAAAAGACTCAAAAAAGAACCGTTGGAAGGCCAGTCTGTGTTTTCTTTTTTCCTCGTTCGGGTTTTATTTGAATTAGCGGGAGGTGGCTTTGAAATCCTTTGTGTGAAGACAACAGACAGGGCTTTATGATTGGATCAATGGGGAATGGTGATCAATGGGGAATAGAGGAGACAGAAATGAAGGTAGGGAAGACGGAGGATGAAGGTTCTGTGTGTGTGTGTGTGTGTGTGTGTGTGTGTGTGTGTGTGTGTGTGTGTGTGTGTGTGTGTGTGTGTGTGTGTGTGTGTGTGTGTGTGTGGTGTGTGTGTGTGTGTGTGTGTGTGTGTGTGTGTGTGTGTGTGTGTGTGTGTGTGTGTGTGTGTGTGTGTGCGTGCGCGCGCGTGTGCGTGCGTGCATGGATGTACTTGCATGTGAGAGCCAAATGTCCCCACCAGTATAATTTGAGAATTAGACAGTAGTTGCGATTCCATCAAGCCTGTTCGAAAATAGGAAGTGAATTTTCATTCATTAGAAAAAACAATTTTCCCCCCTTTCTGTCCACTGACAAAATGCCTTTCTTGGGAGATTCAAAATAATTTTATGAAATAAGCCAGTAAAGTGAGACGCGATATTATTTAACATTTATTTCACACCCACCCTGAACAGCCACCCACCCTCCGTTCACTCCACTGACTCCCCGTCACGTGTTTTTCTTTTCTTTTCCAACTGTTCAAAAGCGATATAATGCGAGTTCAATGCTTTCTAATTAGAAACCTTTTACACAAGTGTTTCCATACCCCATTTGCACATTTTATTATTTCGATATAGACCTAAATCCACCTAACCTGACTCCGCCAGATAGTGAAGGTATTTGTGAACTCAATACTGCCACCTTCTGGCGGAGTTAGGTTAAAATCGGAGTTAGGTTATTCCATTTTGAGGTGTTTCCATTCAGGAATTAATGCGCAAAAGCCTTAACCCATTATGGGCGGGAACCCCTTTTTGTAACTATACCTTTCAAGACGGGAACCCATTTTGGCACAGTATAGGCTATATGTAGCAACATAATTATTTTGTAATTTTTGAATAAATAAGAAAACAAGATTTAGAAAGCGTTTTTTTAATCGGCCATAGTCCTAAATGGGTAAAACAGGGCTTGATGGAAACGTACTTATTGTGTGGATAATTTTCCAGGTGCTCACAAGAGAAATGGTAGTTTCACTGTGAAAATGTTTACATTAACTAACTCGTGGTTAGAGTTGGGGTTAGGCATTTAGAAGTTTGATTTTGCAGTTGCCGGTAGTGTTATGCCTGCATTTATGTGGCTACACTTGCTGTGCTGTGTTGCGAAAATAACAGCTCTACACGCTATGACTTTTGATTGATTGAATGCTTTATTGACAGTTTGCAGAAAAAGGCACAGGAAGGAAAGTTCAATACAAGGATTTACAACCCAAGAAAACACTAGGCTTGTTTCCATTGGGGTCCTTCATATTCAATTCAGCTTCTAGATCTGCTATTTTTTTTTGTGTGACACAGACTAGGTATAGGGTTAGAGTTCAAAATGCAAGTATAGTAGTATAGTATAATTAAATATAGTAATATGATGTGTGTGTATACTGTATTTGTGTGTGTGTTTGTGTGTGTGTGTATACTGTATTTGTGTGTGTGTGCGTGCGTGCGTGCGTGCGTGCGTGTCAGGGTAGGGGGGGATGGTGGAGCTTAGCATAGCAGAGTTATCAACCTGTCAAGAGAACACAGAGAATAAACAAAATCAAAAGGCAGCTGCGTTGCATTGCTGCTAATGAATCACAATAAAGGGTGAGAGACACAGTTTGAGTCAGATGTGCGCACAGAAAAAATATGACTCTGCCATTATTACCTTGCACGCAGTCAATACCTGATTGTGCGGAGGAGCACTCAACATATCCATGCTTGCACGTGGGCCGGCTTTGAAAGCCGCCGGAGGTCGCCGTGTGATGGATCGATGTGTTTGTCTTCCATCGATGGCAAGGCTCCACAGCCGGCTGTCATAAAGACAGATTGTCAAACGGCAATCAAAGTAATGGACTCACCGGGCGCTACCAGCTATACCGTGGGTGCCGAGGATGACAAACAATAGACACACACACACACAACTGCATGGGGGACAGGCACATTCGGTTTATGATGACGCAAGGCTAGATTACCTATTCGACGCCATCAAATTCACGGTTTCTTGGTCGATGGATCATAAAAGAGAGCCTTGTGCCTTTATATGGATCATTCTGCAGCAAAGCCGAAAGTGTCCTTTCAAGCAATGTTCCATTTGGGTTCACAGTGTACAGAGGGCAGGATGTTCTCTGCCTTTTCTCCAAATGGACTGACAAACTTAATGAAAAGCTGCCTGGAAAGTGTTACTTTTCTCTACTAGGTCAAGCAGCACACTGCAAGTTGTCCACATAAAGTACTTCATCCGAGTCCAGTCACTTTCAATTTCATATAAAGTCCTGCTGTTTTGCCAGTCGCTGTGCTTTTAGAGCTGGCTGTGCTGCATCCTGGGAAAGCGGCCATTATCTGCCCATGATGATGATACCACTCCGCCACTAGGCCTGATGACATTTGGACCACCACTGTGAAGGTAATCATCAAAACCGATAGACATAACAGAAAATTAGCCCAGGAAATAAAAAAAGTATATCGTTCCGGACCCTGCTCTGGATTTCGCAATGAATTCTTGCCCATCACAGTTTACAACATGAGTCAAGATATCACAGTCTCTCCGATAATGACTGCAAGAGGTCCTATAAATAACCCCTACAGCGTTTTAACGATTAACACTATAGAATATTACAGAATTCCCCATTTATGGTATCCATATTTCATTGCAATGTGTGGCAGTAAACATCACTGCCCATTTTAACGATAATTCTTTATATCTCTGGAGGCGATACTGTATGGTGGATTATACAAAATGTTACCCAGCCATAATGCTGGCCTCAGTTAGCCCTGCGGGAGGGTGAGTTGCTGACCGCATTTGGCCGGCTATTTTCTCTGTGGTGTGACCTTAGCGGGGTACACAAGCGTGTCACACAGTGTGGCAGGCACTGGCCTGTGATTGAAGTGGTTGAGCGTGTCAGGGCCTATCATAATCAGGAGGCACAGAGCTTTCAGGCAAACAGAACAATTGTACGGCCAGCTGCGCCAGAGGGACTGTCTGTTTTTTATTTATTATGTTTTTCTCTTGACTACATTTTTACACCAATATGTTTTAGCCTGTGACATCTTGTGAGCTTCGTACGATGAAGTATATAAATCAAGCTTTAGGGGAAATGTGGGGGGAGAGAGGGAAAGACATGAGGGATAGACTGTTTGTATGTGTGTGCGTGTGTGTGTGTGTGTGTGTGTGTGTGTGTGTGTGTGTGTGAGAGAGAGAGAGAGAGAAAGAGATAAGTGATTGAGAGAAACAAGGAAACCGAAGAGAGAGGAAAGCAAAGAGGAAATCTTTGTCATACAACAGTGTCGCATGGCGAATATAGCAGATCCACCCCCACTCCCGCTGGTGGTGAGCTCTTACATTCATACAGTTCAAGATAAACAATCTAATTAGTCGGAGCACGGCCCTTTTTATTTCAAGAGAGCATCACGTTGCATGTACACGTTTAATCAAAACTGCCACGAAGATTGTCTGATTTGTGTCATAGGCAGGTTAATTATTTTTTTCTCTACAATGCCAGGTCCTCTCATGGACGGTTATGTTAATACTGCACGTTTAATTAAAGACCATCACTCATAGGCCTACAGTACATTACAGAGTGGGTGGCTTAACAGAGATTTACAACATGCTTAAAACAAGATCCATAGGAAGAGAAACCAGACATCTGTGATCTGGCAAGGAGCCGTCATCTGGAGACTTAATTTTCTCCCTGACATTTGGTGTGGCATGAGATAATTAACTGGCCTTTTTTATTTGTGAATTATTCATAGCGCCTGCATGTGCAATAGGTGGCTGATTAGTTAAAAAGTCAACAACAAACATGCCACATGCTAATTTTCCAATCCAATCTATGCACAATGTGCATTTCCTAGGAACACAAGCCATTTCTTATGCACATACCAAATAAATATGAATGCGGCGTAGGCCTATGAAGCTTGGCCTAGAAAACTAATTCAACTGAAAAGTTGAATTAGCTGAAAAGTTGAACCAGCCCGGGATATTTCACTCTGCGGCAAATTCAAACTTCTGGGCAAACTTTAGCTTTGAGGGAGTGATTGGCCGAACACCAGGGAGCGGCATGCACAGCTTCACGCAGGGCCCTGCCCACAGCCTTGCCTCTACAGGACGTCTGTTCTCCACCTTCCGCTTTCTTGTTGGGAGTGGAGAGGAGCTGCGGCACCAGGCTGTACGCCTGGCAGAGGAACGTGGCCACCTGATGAGCCCAGATAGGAGGCCTTCCGCCCGGGGCAGAAAGCAGAAGGATGTGGGTGATGTGAAGGGGCAGACACAGGAGAACGAGGAGGGACAGGGAGAGAGCCAAGGAGCGGGCCTGCGAGGATTCGTGCTTAGGAGTCTCTGCTGCAGGGTCGAAGGGGCTCTTCCGGGGCACCACACACATCAGGTCCAGGTAGATGGCCAGCAACCCCAGGAAGGGGAGCAGGAACGATGTCACCCCGTAGACGTACACATGGAACTGGGGGCTCAGGATGGTGTCGGGAGCGCACACGGCCCAGTGGCTGCCGTGGATCTCGGCGTAGGTGAAATTGTGCAGGTCCTCTACATAAAACTTGGACAGGAAGCCTCCATAAGGGAGGTATTGCCCGATGACCTTGAAGCCATGAGGGTATTTGGAGGCCGATGGAGGGGATGGAGAGGGGTCGGAGGAAGTCAAATTGCCATCCAATAGGAACCCGCTGCCACTGCTCCAGCTGTTCAGGACATTCGAGCCAATGAACTGGGCAAACGAGGAGAGGACTGAGCCCACCCAGCACAGCAGGACGACACACAGGGCACGTCGACGGGTAACCAGCGAACAGTACCTGTTACACACAAAACACATGTGGATCAGTTCTTATGAAGAGCTGTATTGTCTCCACCAGGCCAGAAGGGCTTCCTCGGGTCCCGATGGGGCTGCACCATGGCTGACACAGCCCTGGGTATGTATCCCGGCCTGGTGGAAATCAATTTTCTAGTTATGAAATCTGCACGCTTGGAGAAAGATTTTACAGAATCATGAATTATGTAGAATTAAGGCATTTTATGAAATAATACTTTAAAAAAATATCTTTCAAATGATGCTTAGACTTTAAAGCAGGGTTCCCACTCTACCATCCCAACTCATGCAGGTCCAACTGTTTCAGTTGGAGAGCCTTTTCAGGTTGTTGTTGAACGTCATTGTGCAGCCATCCTGCCTAGACAAGTCTCTGTCAACAAGCACTTTGAAGCAGGGTGCAATTCCAAATGAGGAGAGGTACGCATATTTTGCTTCGCCACAAGAACATTTTGGGCACTATTTGGCATACTGTAGTTCTAAAAAGCTCACCTTGTTTTAAGTGCACACATCACTTCAGCCCATAGCAGTTTGCATGATGCAGTAATGGACTGACTGGTTGAAGTTGTGTTGCTGTGCTTGTAGAAGTGGTAGGTCTAACATTCTGGTCTTGCATCAGGTGTGAAATAATGGGCCATTGGCAATTTGGCAGTACTATGTTCAGCTGCCTTTTGGTTTTTACCTTATGCTAAGTGCAGCAGCATAGTGGTGCATAGCCAGCCGGCATCTCTGCCTCTCTGTTGAGCCAGTTGTGTGTGTGTGTGTGTGTGTGTGTGTGTGTGTGTGTGTGTGTGTGTGTGTGTGTGTGTGTGTGTGTGTGTGTGTGTGTGTGTGTGTGTGTGTGTGTGTGTGTGTGTGTGTGTGTGTGTGTGTGTGTGTGTGTGTGTGACTAAATCAAATAACCACTTTGTTGTACAAGGGAGACCCCTTAGAAAATTGTTTATTTTATCATAATCATTGCTCATTAGCTGCTCTGTGCTCAAAGTGAAAGACACATTAAAGCAGTAAATGTTTGGGTCAAGCATCTACTGCTTGGCCAAAGGGGCCATACCAAGGTTCTGGGTTACAGGCAGGACATCTACTGCTTGACCAAAGGGGCCATACCAAGGTTCTGGGGTCAAGCATCTACTGCTTGGCCAAAGGGGCCATACCAAGGTTCTGGGTTACAGGCAGGACATCTACTGCTTGGCCAAAGGGGCCATACCAAGGTTCTGGCTTACAGGCAGGACATCTACTGCTTGGCCAAAGGGGCCATACCAAGGTTCTGGGTTACAGGCAGGACATTTATTCATAACCAGCTCTGGAGGGTGAAAAAACTTTTGGATTTGGATATGAAATCTTCACCTGGTACCAACCATTAACAAAACGGATAGTAGGCTACATTGAAATGTGGCTGTGAGCTTCCTTGTGATTGCAACACAGTAAACCCATATTGTTAATTCAACCACATAGAGTGGGCGACTGTGGCTCAGGAGGTAGAGCAGGTCGTCCAATGATCCATGGGTCGGCGGTTCGAATCCCGGCTCCTCCTGTCTACATGTCGAAGTGTCCTTGGGCAAGACACTGAACCCCAAATTGCTCCCGATGTGCTGGTTGGTGCCTTGCATGGCTTCTGCCGCAATTGGTGTATGAATGTGTGTGTGAATGGGTGAATGTAATGCACAATCTATGTAAAGCGCCTTGGATAAAGGCGCTAAATAAATGCACCATTTACCAAATGCACCATTTAGTGTACAGATGGAACCAAATAGACTAAATAGAGCCTTACGGGTCCAATCCATCACAAATCCTGGTTGAACGTTTTGTGGAAATACAAATGTCAACTGCAGGACCTCAGACTAGAGGCGCGTAGACGTGCATCAAATTAGGATGCTTTAATAAACATAAACATAAACCTCTACCAAAGGTTAATTGGGCTTGGGTTGCCAAAATGATTAGGGGCACACATACACGCATGCATGCATGCACGCACACACGCGCACCGCGCACGCACGCACGCACGCACGCACGCACGCACGCACGCACGCACGCACGCACGCACGTACGCATGCACGCACGCACGCTCGCACGCACACACACACACACACACACACACACACACACACACACACACACACACACACACACACACACACACACACACACACAGGTGCACTAATGTGCCTGCATGACCAAAACAAATTGCTATGGCTACTATTACCTCTATTACCAGCTGTGTACATAACACAAGAAAAATGCAAAATACAGTCAGAATGTATAACCAATTACCTCCTGTGTGCATGATACAAGTGTGACCATTCATATTTAGCCATACTCATTTCATGCCCATCATAGCCTATACGGTATAATGTATACTGTAGTTTTTCTATTTTGCTTCTAAGCTGTGTATATTTTAGTCGAGTGGGAAGAAGGGGGTATCAATCACCCCATGGAAATATACTTCTAATCAGTGTTTCTAGGATTGGTTAAGTATAATATTGACTGATTTATAGTGAAAATGTCCTAAAAAGTTACATTTTCTTTTTCACATACAAGGTGACAGCGAGAGTTCTGAGAGTTGGGTATTTTGGTGAGCCTTTATGTGTCCATAGTACCTCTCAGGGGCTATTTAGTTTGTCCCTCCATGTTTACCAGGGGTGTAAAGCATGCAGCAGAAAGTCAAGTGCATTTGTAAGTGCTGGGTGAAATATCGCCCTAAGCCTTTTCAGTTAACACTGTTTTGGAATAGCATAAATCCATACTGTGGCATATCTGTGAGGATGCTAGGCATCCCTGCTGCCCGCTTCTCCCTCCTCGCATTGATTTTAGCTGCCGAGAGTGTGTTCACAAGACCTGCTCCACTTTTAAGCTCCCCTATCATCACAAACACTGTATTTTGCAGTGCCTTATTTCCATCGGAGTGGAAGATCACTGCATCAACATCAATTTTAGATAACTGCAACTCGAAAATAGAAATGTAGGGAAACTTAACCAATTTACACACAAACTTTCAATTTAACTTTTTGTTCCTATACTCCCGGGAAACCACTAGGATTGTGAAAGTAGAAAGTCATAGAAAGTCTGATGAACTGAGAAACTTTGTGCCTATTTGCCCATGCTTTAACTCGACCGGCACACACTGGGTACCAATATTTAAATGTATAGACACTAGAATTTCGCGGGCCTTTGGCCCGCTCATCCTAGCGCCATGCGATACGC
The DNA here is from genome assembly GCF_951216825.1 of Electrona antarctica. Lineage (NCBI taxonomy): Eukaryota > Metazoa > Chordata > Actinopteri > Myctophiformes > Myctophidae > Electrona > Electrona antarctica. Next base: position 40,018,929 of record NC_136811.1, read on the forward strand.
AAATGGGAAGAAGGCAATGGCAACCCATGATGTTTTCATTTATGCATTTGCTTGGAAAGCGCAAAGTTGCCAAGCTGGCTGAGTGACCTTGTTTGGTTTTGTGTATTTGTGTCTGAAAGCGAGCATGGCAAGGCGCAGGAACAGTATACTGTACTGTACTGTACTGTAAGTATTTGTACTGTACTGTACTGTACGCATGTGTACTGTACTGTTCTCTGTACTGTTGTTATTAGTGTTGTGTTCTTATTTTTTATTATTATGATTATTATTATTATTATTACATGGATTAATATTGTGATGTACTGTACTGTACTCTGTACTGTTGATATTATAGTTGTTATTAGTGTTGTGTTCTTATTTTTTATTATTATTATTATTATTACATGGATTAATATTCTGATGTGAGCTTTCTTTCTGTACTGTACTGTAGTCATGTGTACTGTACTGTTCTCTGTACTGTTGATATTATTGTTGTTATTAGTGTAGTGTTCTTATTTTGTATTATTATTATTAGCGTTTTGTGCCATTTGCGCTGCATCGCGAGGCGATCCAAATTCCCCCCCACGCACGCACGCACACACACACACACACACTGTACGTAGCTGTTTTGTGTTGCAGCGCGTTGTTGCAGCGCGCGCGTGTGCGTGTAGTGTTGGTGTTGTTGTTCTTATCCATATATGCGCCTCGGTTCGTCCCGCTTGTACCACGCCAGGTGTCGACGCGGTCGTGTTTGCATTATTTTAACTGTGTATGTATGTAATCGCAGCGCTCTCCATCCAAGTTAGAATCAGTGTGTGCGGTGTGTTGTTGTTCTTCTTCTTCTACTTTTGGTATGTGTGTGTGGGTCACGTGGTGGGCTTTGAGCAAATGGGAGAGGGAATGTAGTGTTGCCAGGTCCGCGTATTGTAAGCGAGTGGTAGTGTGTGTAAGTAGCGTGTTGAATGGCATTTTTTCTGTGCTTGTTTTCATAGACGTGGCAACAAATTAGGCGGGGGTGTCGGTGCTTGTGGCGTGTTTGTGTTTATTATTGATATTGATATTGTTTGTGAGTCTGGACGGGAGCCGGCTTTAGTGGCAGTGCAATGACAATTTTTACGCGGGTGGTGTTGAGTGTGGGCGTGCTGCGCGACATGAGGAGATAGCCGTGGATCGACGCGGAGGGTAAGTCTGTGATGTGTTAGTGTGTTTAGTGGGTTGTTGCAGTGTGTGTTGCAGTGTGTCAGTGACGTAGTAGCTGGTGCCTTTTTTTCCTGGGTTGCGTACAGCTTTTTGGGTACACCTTTTCAATTGTATAATAGATATGCACACAGTGCTGACGATATACTAACATCATAGTCTGACATCGTGAACTGGCCTCCGAGTACTCAGGGTACTGAAACTTATAGACAATGAGCCGTGATTTTGACGCCAATCTGCGTGAGGCATCGTGACACTCGTATATCAGTATTCTCTGGGGGTATATTTAGTTGTATTTACTGTCTATGTCAAGGATCTGCATATAACTCTCATTACTGAGGCGAGGCATCTGTGCATTTGTGTTCATGACTCACCCTCAGTGATGGAAAGTAACTAAGTACATGTACGCAAGTATTGTATTTAAGGTAATGTTGAAGTATTTGTACTTTACTTGAGTATTTCCAATTTCCAAAACTTTTACTTCTACTCCACTACATCTCATAGGAAAATATTGTACCTTTACTCCACTTCAATCATTTGAAAACTTGAGTTACTAGTTACTTTGTAGATTGTGATTATTATTGCAATACATATTGTATTATTTTTTTAATGTTTTTATCCGACGATTTTGCAACCCATTTTTTCCACCCAGTGTCAATTATCTAATGTAATCCTGGGCGCTACACTTCCTCTGCCAACCTGGGGAGAGCAACGGACTGACCCCATGCTTCCTTCTATGCATGAGGAGTCCAAGCCGCTTCTTTTCACCTGATAGAGGGTATAGTTTCCTTGTTTGGACGTAGCGTGTGGAAGCAACACGTTATTCCAACCAGTTCCTTTCCCCTCCATCAGGTGCCCCGGCTGGTAAGGTAAGTTAGAGACCAGGCTGGATTACTGCATGGTTGTTGTGAGGGTACCTACCCTAGGGGGCACGGGGAGAACATGCAAACTCCACACAGAAAGGCCCTTTCGCCAATGGGCACTGATGAGGAGAGGAGAGAGCACGCCCCCAGCGCCCATAGCGCTCCCAGCAAGAATCGAACACAGGACCTTCTAGCTGTGAGGCCACAGCACTACCGGCCACGCCCCCTACTCAAACACATTTTGAATTCCGGACTTCTACTTGTAACAGAGTATTTCCGTATTTTAGTATTGGTTGCGACCGGAGATAGCAGTTTACTATGAAAACCTGCATATCATGTCAGTCAGTCACACCTGAGACACCTCATGTCAGTCTGCCAGTCACGCCTCGTGACACGCTCCATATATGGCCATCTCCATATATGAAGATCACGACACTGACCCCATCAAACCCTGGGTAGCCATACATGGAGAAGACTGGATCATCATCTAGATCTGCATATATGGAGCCGGCCAGCAACTCTACATCTGACCTCAAACCCTTAAATGGTAAATGGTGCATTTATATAGCACCTTTATCCAAGGCGCTTTACATAGATTGTGCAGTACATTTACCCATTCACACGCACATTCATACACCGATGGCGGCAGAAACCATGCAAGGCACCAACCAGCACATCAGGAGCAATTAGGGGTTCAGTGTCTTGCTCAAGGACACTTCGACACTAACTCTGGGGGATCTCCATATATGGAGCTGAGATGTTCTGACATTCCATATGTTGATCCTTCCCATGCACCCGTCCTTCCTCTTCGATGTCTCGCTTTTGACTGATACCTGTCCATTCAAACTATAGACAGTCCCGCTCCAAGTTATTTGCGCAGCCGGTGAAAACTAGAGTTCTCAACAGGCCCGAAAATTTAAATTAATACCTGGGCCCTAACTGGGCTGGCCCGCAAGGCCCCGCCTGGCCTTACTAATTAGCACACATTTTACGCCCTAACCGGCCCAAAAACGTTAAATAAAAAGCACACCCGTGTTAAGTGAGGGGTGCTAATATATTAAAGTCTAACTCATGTTGATTAGGTGATGAAATGGTGATGTAAAACAAACGGTGCAAACACAAACAATAAGCCATTAACAATAAAGAGACAATATGACGTAAATGACACATTATGGCGTAAATTTTCCCTTCATTGTCAATGCGTTTACAAAACAAACATTGAACTAAAGACAAACATTAAACCTGTGTGTAGGAGGGGCTGGCGCCCCTCAAAAAGAAAGAAAACAACTGTCCATATATGGGCCTTCCCAGAGCGGTTGTTTCAGCGCGACCTCGCTTCTTGCCCTCACAGGGGCGTCTTACTGGTACTTTTACTTAAAGGACCATTTCACCACTTTTCAACCTATATTCATATCCTCACTAATAATCATGAAAAAATGGCGCAATTGTTTTCTACTCGGTCTGTGTCTCATAGGAGGGCTGTGGGCAGTTCAGAAACCGTCCTCCAGTGACATCATCGATGGGGAAGCTAATGGGGAAACTGCAGGCTTTCTAGTCCTGAAAAGTTGCAATGCGAAAATGGAAGCCATCGTTCTCACGATAATGAAAATCTAAACATTTTTGTAAAGAAATCTTGTTTAAAAAAAAATCTGCCTAATGGAGGACGGTTTCTAAACTGCCCACAGCCCTCCTATGAGACACAGACTGAGTAGAAAAAAATCATGCCATTTTATCATGATTATTAGTGAGGACCTATTATATGCAGAATATTTGAGTACTTTTTCCACCACTGACTCACCGCTGTGCCAGACGCCGCTGCAGGTGGCCGTCCAGCGTGAGCAGCAGTAGCAGGCACATGGTGAACTGCCTGACAAGCAGCGGTGCGCACACCAGCGTGATGCAGGTGTACAGACACTGGGGCGAGCGCAGGTTGAGCAGCACGGACACCGGGACCCCCACGGCGCCCCCCACCGCCCCCACCCAGCCCAGACACAGCCGGAGGCACGATGAGACGCTCCCGCCACCGTGCATTGGCCGGGCCTCCACCCGCTGGGAGCCGCCCTGGACGTCCACTGCCACACCGCCACCGCTGCTGCTGCGGGCCATGCACAACCTCACGCTCGCCACCATCACACAGACGGACAGGACACACTGGCACAGAGAGTACAGCCACATGAACTCCATGTTCTGCAGGGGGGGACGGGGGGACGAGAGAGAGACAAAGACAAGCATACAAGAGTTGAATATAATTCAAAATGGTCATGACTTTTTAATGTGTGGGAAAGAGAGAGAAAGTGACGTAGGGAGGTTAGAGGTGCCCTTGCCGGCACACAGTTACATTCACTCCCACTTCTGACATGCACTGACTGGCCTGTGTTCCCAGCCGACTCTTTCTGCACTCATTTTGCCACAACGATTCAACTTACCTTGTCAAAAGAGCGGTCAGAGAGAGAGAGAGAGAGAGAGAGAGAGAGAGAGAGAGAGAGAGAGAGAGAGAGAGCAGTTACGAGAGAGAATACAACTCAGATCAGAGTAACAGGGTGGAGGAAATATCTGAGGTTAAATGTGGGCGAGTGGGTGAGAAAAGTAAAAGGGCTCATAGAGACGGATTTCAAAAGAGAGAAGACAGAGAGATGGGACAGATGTGGGAGGATGGGGAAGACTGGGGGGTGGGGGGTTACTTTTTTATTGTATTGGGGAGCTGTTAATGTGTCTGGAAAATGAAAAGGTCAGAGGAGACTGAACCAGACAGCTCTACTGTTGTGGATGTGAGTTCCATGCAAACACAGCAGAACAGACGCTATAGGCTGTATGGGAACATATTGCTAAACACTCACGTTTTCCCCCCTCCTGCCCTCTCTCTCCCTCTCTCATTCTTTTGTTTTGTTCCCTCTCTGGCACTAAATGCCCACGTCACATCCAAGCACATACACTAATAAACCCCAAATAAACCCCTCTGTCATACTGTGAGTTACAAAATTCCATTACAGCGCTCAACATTCCGCTTTCACGACCTTCCTTGAGGTATGACAACATTACTCTCCGAAGCACAAATAGGTGTGTGAACAGGTATGCACAAATGTGAACAGAAAGCACAGATGCACGCACGCACGCACGCACGCACACGCACACGCACACGCACACACACACACACACACACACACACACACACGCACAAAGATGAGTAGTCTAAGCTCTTGCAAATGCACTCAGCCTTGCACTCATGCAATTGGCAGGTAATTCCGGTACGTTCTCAAACAATAACCTGGAATGAATGAAGCAAAGTGAATGAATGTTGAAGCATGAGCCGCTGCAATATGCTACCTGTCCTTTCCCAATAATTAGTTTGACCTTTTCAGCACATCCACCGGTGGTCGTGCGTTTTCCATAATAATCATGACTGGCCAAAGTAACCTCTTAATAGCACGTCATAATCACTTTATAGAGTTGTTTCCTGTCTCTCGCCTCTTGAAGGGCTTTGGCCAAATTCATCTTGTGAAATAATTAATGGGGTTTAATCCACCTTGCATGGGTATTTGATTTGAACCTGTGGCTGGTCACTCTGTGACAGCAATTCATTACCCTGGTTAATCAATTAAGCAATAGGAAAACAGTATACAATCTATGGGTCTCAGTCACTCAGCAGATCAGCAGAGATAGATATTGTCCCAAGAGCTGCAGAGGAGTGATGACGTTATGTGAAAAGAAAGATGCCTTTACCTGTTTTGAAGACCTGTGATGCCACTGATAGTACAAAGCTCTCTAATCTCTCCTCTGTAGGCCTATGCCACCACTGGCTTTTTTTCCTCTTCTACTTCCCTCTGGTATCTCTATCTCTCCCTCTCACCTTTCAGTCTCCCTGTTGGTTTCTGTTGACAGAATAAACTCTGATTCATAAACCTCAGCTTATCCACCTGCCTGCTATCGCCTGCTCCTGTCTCTGCAAACATATCAATTGTGTCAATGTTGGAGCACAGCTGCCCTTTCCATTTGAGGTGTGCAAAGGGCATCGCCAGTGTCGGACAGAACGAAATGTAAATAAGGCACGCATAAATGTACATGAGCGTATGGAGAAATACAAATAAGACAAGTGTAGATGTGGATGTGGGGGGGGAGTTTACAGAAGCGTATTGCTGCCATGTCTGCTGTATATGTATATATAACGTAATGACGTAATCATAATGTCATACATATCTCGCTAAAACCAGAATAAAAAAAGTCTTGTTTATATAAGTTATAACATGATACGTATCTCGTTAAAACCAGGATTTTTTTGGTTTTTGGCAGCAATACCCTTCCGTAGTGGTGGGATATTTTTTATTTTTTATTTTTTTATTAATGTTAAAACTATATATTTGCTACAGAGTAATTGGTCACTAACATTGCAACCCTGTCTCTCCAGCTCTTTTTAAACATACAATAAATGTTCAGATCAGGATGGCAGTTTTATCCAATAAGAAGAGAGAACCACACAAAGATAATTAATCATCTTCAATGTTATAGTGTTCCAGTTCCATTCATGTCTGCTCATTTTTTGGTAGCATCACTTCCAATTTCACATTTATCATGTATCTTGCATGAGTTCTTTCCTCTTCGTATCTTGACCAGAAACTTTATTTTCTGTTTAATAAGATTCTATCCCTCTTATCGATCAAACACATTACTGGAATATAGAGCTATTTAACACATAGTTTAACAAACAAATAAATATAATATACACCACCTTTAAACCAAAACACACACAAACACATTGCAGAACAAATTCTTTCTCCTTTCGTTTCCAAGCTGTCTGTATGGTTTTATTTTGTTTTTGTCTGCCATCCTCCCAACAGTTTCTTCCTGTTGAGCCAGAGGTGACACACAACAGAGAAAGCACCCTGCCTGTGGCTAATGAGTGAATTTGGGGTAGATGTGCTGAGGATGAGCAGAGATAACAACACAGTGAGATGTCTTATCTAAGGGGCACCGTTCCATGAAAAACGGTGCCAGCGCCACCGGTGTGCCACGGTAATTGCTCTGACCTGAGCCTGCTCAGATGGAATGCACGAAAATACACCCATTGAACAGCATCTTTGTATCTAGGCTATACTGGTATGATCTTATAGGCATACATGTTATTTATTTGAGTTCAGTCAATAGTGAAGATGAGAATCCCCCACTGGTCTCACACACACACACACACACACACACACACACACACACACACACACACACACACACACACACACACACACACACACACACACACACACACCCTACTCTCTGTCGATTCTGGTTCTCATGGCATTTTAGTTCTGCTCGATCTGCAGCGCAGCTTTTGACACAATTGACCATGACATTCTTTTAAAACGCCTGGAGGGTATAGTTGGTCTACAGGGGTCTACACTCTAGTCTACAGGGTTAAAATGTTTTACTCTCTAAAACTTCATATAGTTAGAATAGGGAACTGTTCTTCAATGGCATCCCTCAAGGTTCAATTAAGGCCTCTTTTATACTCATTATACATCTTATAAATATAATATTCTGTACCACTCTTATGCGAATGACACATTAATCATTTCACAGAAGAACATCTTTAGCTGTCTATGGTGAGGAATTTACTTAATGATAACAAAACTGAAGTAATTATTTTAGCCCCCCTTGCTTCATCGCTATTAGCCTGAGCCATGCACTTTGTTCCCTATCGCCAAATTTGCACAATGTTGTTAGGAATCTTGGTTTCTTCTTGGACACTTTTTGAATTTTAATAAACAAATCAATGTTGAGAAGGGCAGTCTTTTTATTAGCTTAGTTATCTTATAAGGACCTAGAAACCGTTATCTATGTGGACCTAGAAACAGTTATTTATGCTTTTTCACCTATTATTTTCAGGGTTGACTGAGTCCATGCTCGATTAAAGCATTAGAATTGTAATCTGTTTGTTTTATTGAGTAGCTCTCAACCTTTTCATTTTACTTGCTTTAAAAAAAGTATTGTGATGAATGTGTTTTACATTCTAATGTTGCGTTTATGTATTATAGTTTTATATTAATATGGTTATTATCATGTCTTTTGTCAATTCTGGTCATCTGCCTCTTTTTAAAGCACTCTGGGTAAATAAAGGTGCATTGATTTCACTTGTCATCCAAATACGCTTTTTTTCACTTAATGTGTATTGATAAAAAGACAATAAAGAAAAAAAACAAAACAAAGCAAGGGACAAAAAACAAGAAAAAACAAGGCTGCAATCCAAATACGCTTTAAAGAACAGATGGTTATGGAATGCATACATAAAATGAATGGGCCCACAAAATAATTTCAGCAATGGAGCACTTCAAGGATTAATCCTTACTTGTTACACTCACATCAAATCAAATAAATTTTATTTGTATAGTACATTTATACTCATCGTACCAAAGTGCTTCACAGGTCAAAGAAAAACAATACGATACAGTGCAATACAGTACATCGGTGAAACAATAAAATAAAATAAAACATGAGACCGTCTCTAAAAATGTTGCACTCAACTAGAGACTGAGGACAATCTCCCATGGCGTTCGTTGCTAAAATATGGGTGGAATCCACAAACGGCATGCAGTCACACACAACAGTTACTCCCCTCCAGGTGAGAAAGCGCAGTAGGCAACTGCATCGTCAGTAGTATCTATTTTGACAACATGCAAATTGCTGTGGTAGGTCAAATAGAACAAAGTGCCTCACCAACCTCTCAAAGCATTTTACTGGCAACTGAAGTGCGAGCATCTGGTCTCCAGTCATTCAGACATGTTACCTTGGTGTGCTTGAAGACAGGCACATAATGGTGTACAACTTGAAGCCCGTGGGGACAACAGCCTGGGAGAGGCTGTAGTCTCCTCACGTCCATGGCTCCATGCATGTTCTGAATAATATTAGACACACTAACAGCTCCCTTGACTGGGGTCCCCCAGTTTTATAGTTCCTTCTTTTCCCCCGGACCCCCTCTACACCACATCCCAAAAATAGCCGATAAACAAGCAAACAACCCATTGCATGTGTTGTAAGCTTGTAGAATTTTGAAATTATTTTGCTTATTTCTCTGTCTATTATGACATGCCCAGAATAGTGATGCTCGGATCCATGTGGTTAAAGGACCACTTTTCATTCTACCTTCATATAATTGGTCCTCATTAATGTTCATGATACAATGCCACAATTCTTTTCTACTCGGTCTGTGTGCCATAGGAGGGCTGTGGGCAGTTCAGAAACCCGTCCACCAGTGACGTCATCGATGGGGAATCCAAGCTAATAGAAACTGCATGCTTTCTATTCCTGAAAAGTTGCAATGCGATAATGGAAGCCATCGTTCTCACGCTAATAACAATCTAATTATTAAAAAATATTTATCTTAACTGGTGGACGGGTTTCTGAACTGCCCACAGCCCTCCTATAAGACACAGACTGCGTAAAAATAAATTGTGGTATTTTATCATGAACATTAGTGAGGACCAATGAAGATACGTTGAAAAGAGGTGAAGTGGTCCTTTAAGTAACAAGCCTCCTCAAATTACCGTTATTGTTCTGACCCTTGATGAATATCATTTGATCCACATTAATAATAAGTGGGAGAAAACATCAAAGTTGTAATGACATCATTGTAGGAAATCAATTTCAATCAAAATCCAGTGATGCAATTGACCTGTAACAGGCACAATTGTCAGGAAATTTCCCCCACTTTTTTTCTTCCTCCCATAAAGGCCTCCCTTAATAACTGCAGAGGGAGGATTCTTGTTTTGGCTGAATAATTCAGCATAGCTAGATAGAGGTAGAGGAGTATGATTTAAAATTCACACCCAAAGCCATCAGGGCTTGAGGATTTACCAGACTGAGCATTGTAAGGGCTTTGAGATATACTTTGAAAGAGTCCATTTAGAATAATTCTATGCTGAAACCATGAGCTCAATGCTGAACAAAACAAAATGTATAAATTGGGGAGCATGCATCTTCACCTTTTTCAGCTTGGTTTACATATAAAAACTATTGTTAACAAATCTTCTCTTCTTGGCAAGGCATGCCAAAGTATTTATCAGCTTTGTCTCCACTCATATTGTTTTGTAAATGTAAGGCTTCTTCGTTCTTCCCCAGATTGTGAGGTCAGTAAAGATTGCAAAGGGGGCACGGTGGCACAGTCGGTAGTGCTGTATCCTCACAGCTAGAAGGTCCTGGGTTCGATTCCCGCTGGGGACGCTGTGGGCGCTGAGGGCGTGTTCCCTCCTCCGCGTCATCAGTGCCCATACCCAATGTGGGGTTGGCGAAAGGGTCTTTCTGTGTGAAGTTTGCATGTTCTCCCCGTGTCTCCTAGGGTAGGTGCCCTCACAAAAACATGCAGTAATCCTGGTCTCTAAACTACCTCCCCCTGGCCAGCCGGGGCGCCTGATGGAGGGGAAAGGAACTGGTCGGAATAACGTGTTCCTTCCATGCGCTACGTCCGGCCGGCGAAATTCCCCCGTCAGGTGAAAAGAAGCAGCTTGGACTCCTCATACATAGAAGGAAGCATGAGGTCAGTCCGCTGCCCCTCCAGGTTGGCAGAGGAAGTGTAGCGCCCAGGATTACATTGTAATTGACACTGGGTGAAAAGAAATGGGTTGCAAAATCGTGGGATAAAAAATATTAAAAAAAAAGAAAGAAAAGCTGGCAGCGGTGGCCGAACAGATAGCGGCGCGGTCTAGATACCGGAAGGTTCCCAGTTCGAATCAGCCGTCCGACACGTTAAAATTACCACCGCTGAAATGCCCTTGAACAAGGCATCAACCACTACGATGAAATGTGTTCTATGAGCAGGGCCTGGCTGGAAACAAGTTCTTGAGCTTAGCCCAGATACCCTGGGTAAATATAGATTTCATTTCATTTCATTTCATAGGAGCAGCATTTACCTCCCTCAACTTGACATGGGTTAGTTGCAGTAAGTAAGTATAGCTTTTCTTTGCCTGGGCAAATTTACATTTTAATAGTTTTGTTGTTCCACAACAAAACTATTGTTTGGCGTCTCCTGCTGGCTGTGTAAAATAGAATTATTCTCCTAAAGAAATAATGTTGTGCATGTTTCCTACAAGGTGAGTTAGAGGCAGAGAAAGAGGACTTATTGATTGATTGATTGATTGATTGATTGATTGATTGATTGATTGATTGATTGATTGAAAATTGTATTCACAGTATGTAGAATGCACAAGTCAATACAAAAACTGCTATGAACATGAAACCAGAAAGGTACTAAGACTTGTTTAAGGATCCTCCATTTTCAATTCATCAGAACATTTAAAGACGTACTGTACAAATATATACACTTCTATGAAAAAAGGAAATCAGCATATATTCAGTTAAAGAAAGTTACATAATGTACATGGGGGAAACATGTACAGTATGGGAATAAAGAAGGGGGGAAAGGAGAAGGGGCCAGTTTCGAATTGCAGCCGTCCGTAGCTTAATGGCTGTTGGTAGGGTGTTCCACATTTTAGTGGCATAGGAGCTAAATTAATTGAATCCCTTGTTTGAGCCAAATCTGGGTTGCACCTTGTCACGGGGCAGCCCGTGCCCTATACACATATACACTGAGGACAACGTACACTTTGAAGTACACAGCAGCTTCCATTTGACTAAGCCGGCCGGCTTTTGGAATTTTAATGTTTGAAGTGTTCTGTTTGTTGATTGATTGGTCACCTCATCAGTGCGGGCACGCCTCTCTAAATTGGAGGTTGCCAAGTATTGTAGAGGAGGAGGGGTGTGTTGTCTGTCTGTATTTAAGAGCAATATTTTATTCTGTTGAAAATAATGTTGGGTGAGAAATGTAACTTATATTATGTTTTACAACATCCTTTAAAGGATGAGAATGTCTACCTGGGTTAATGACTGTTAATTGATTGCATGCCATGTGGTAGAATCCACTCCCTATAAGAGGGAGGCTGCAGGGGAATTCAGTTAGTTGGGCTTGGAGCAACAAGCTGCAAGCACCTATACTAGGAGAGAGCTGCCAAGGCCCTTGTCTTATAAGGGTGTCGCCTGTTAAACAGTATCTTAAGTTCCTTGGTTGTTTTCGTTATTGTATTCCTTATTTTGATTTGTTATTTAAGGCCTTCACTATTTATACTGCACCGTAATTGTTGTTGGAGAATTTGTTTGGGAGAAAATAAAACACCCCAAACTTTGCATCTCTGGATATTTTTGGAGCCTTGTCCAATCGGTCAACTTTACACACCTGGTTTGTTGAACTCCCTCTGGGACGGTGATTGTGGACTTCGTTGACATTAAGGAAGTATTTTGACATGGGTATCTTAGTTCTTCTAACTTTTAACTTATTAAAACTTATTCAATTCAGCAGCAAAGTCAAGAAAAGAAATAGAGAAAAGAATAAGGTCCAATGATGCAGCCTCCTGTGGCATGGTACACATAAGGTTAATGGGATTAGATGCCTGTCCTTGAGAGACCTCAGATCAGAGGTGAGGCTGATGAACTGCATCATGCCTTCCTCTGCACTGATCTCAGACTGATTAACTCTGCTCCATAGCTGTATACTGTATGTACAGTAGCTTTTGGACTGGATCAAACTGTTTCATGGATGTTCAATTTCCATAGTGGACATCAATGGTGAAGGTCAGCGTGTCTTCTGTTTCCAGGGCTTGCTGATTGCTTGACCACACATAGACAGACGGACGTGGTTGATATAGTTAACCAGATGGCTAACTTTGGTGGTGGTGCTATTGGCATGTTGAGTGAAGTTTATTTGGTCACTACCTGACTCGAGTCGAGAACTAGAATACCCAGTGTCCCATGTCACCTATGAGGTTGGCTGCTGGTAGTCATGCATGCAGCTCGCATATGTGACAACATCCTCAACTAAAACAGGAACGCCTATCAGGCTGGTGACTGGAGTCTGCATGGAGCCCCATTAGGTGACCTCCAATCACCTTGATACTCTCAACTGTGTTCATCAGCATCAACAGCCACAGCAATGTAAAGTTGTTCTGAGACCACATTCTGGCTGACCCCTGAGATGTTGAAATTGGCAGTTTTATCTGGATGAATTGTGAAACTGTGGACAAAAGAAATGGGATACACACGTGAAAGTGTTGCATATGCCTATGCAATATCATACACGTAACATACTGGTATTTAATTAAAAGTATTTTATGTTTCAAATATAATATAGGAAAGTAATAAAGTATATTAATGCTTTAATTGTTATCCAGTGAAATTAGTGATTTGTCAGGGGGGTCTATCTGTTAATCACTTTTGTAAGGCATTGAATTCATGTATTGTATTGTATTGTATTGCATTGTATGGTATTGGTATTGTATTGTATTGTATTGTATTGTATTGTATTGTATTGTATTAATCTGTTATTGTTTGTCATAAAATAATAAACAGTATGTGTGTGTGTGTGTGTGTGTGTGTGTGTGTGTGTGTGTGTGTGTGTGTGTGTGTGTGTGTGTGTGTGTGTGTTTTCAAGTAATAATTATACAATTATACAATATACAATTATACACAATATATATGTAAACGACATGACATTAGCTTGTGACTGCAACTTGTTCCTGTTCGCAGATGACTCTGCACTGCTGGTCTCGGACAGGAACAAACTGCAGGTTGAAAAGGCCCTCAGCTCTGAACTCGGTAGAATCTGCACCTGGCTCGCTGATAACAAACTATCTTTACACCTAGGAAAAACTGAATCCATTCTCTTTGAATCAAATAATCTCAGCAAGGCAGACGGCTTCTTGGTTAGAGTGGGGGACAATATTATCACAAAATGTCCGCAACACAAACATTAAATGCCATTGACAATGAAGGGAAAGTTTACGTCATCTTGTCCCCACACATCTCATATTTGCCATCGACAATGAAAGGAGAAATTAGGTCAAATGTCCGCCAAATATGATTTGTGGCAACAGGCATTCTGATTGGCCAGTATGAGATGATACATGATGATGTACGATAAGAGCGCCCCTCACTTCACACAGGTGTGAATTTTTTATGTAGAAGTGTATATTTTGTATGTCTATAAATGTTCTGATGAATTGAAAATGGTGAACCCTGTTGTAAACAAGTCTTTGTATTGAGTTGTGCTGAGCCAAAGGTATGGCTCCCCCATATCTTGCAAGCATGATTGAACCCTACAAACCCTCCCGCGCACTCAGATCAGCCAACGCAGGAAAGCTGGAAGTACCCTCACTAAAAACACCGGGCCAACGCTCCACACGTCCCAAACTCTTCTCCCTTCTGGCCCCAAAACTGTGGAATGCACTCCCCGTTGCAGTCAGAACCGCGGCATCACTCCCAATCTTCCGCCGTAGTCTGAAGACCCACCTTTTCAGACTCCATCATGGCCCATAGCACTTATCCTACCCCCTTAGATAGCACTTTTTAGACTTAGATAGCATTTGAAACAGACTTATAGCATGTCATGTAGACAGCACAATAATTGCATTGTATATAGTCATAGCACATCATAGTAGCCTACATATGTATAGCATAGTATAGTATATATGTATAGTTAATATGTATAGTGTCATTATATAGATATGTTCTAGTTACGTAACTTACGTTCTTAGCTTACGCATGTTTCTTGATAAATGCATTTTATATATGTGATGTATTCCCATACTTTTGTTCCTGCCTAATGTAAGTCGCTCTGGATTAAGAGCGTCTGCTAAATGCCTAAATTGTAAATTGTAAATTGTAAATTGCTTTCATGTGAAATGTACCCATTCTGCAAACTGTTAATAAATACTTTTTAATCAATCAATTAATCAATTAATCAATTATACATGATTACAACATGCCTTATAAACATTCGACAATAAGGTCTAATATTTCTACAATTTGCTACAAAACCTGTATATTCAGTATATTCAGTTTGGGGCATAAACAAGAAGTTGAGAGGGATACATTTAATGCAGGGATACTGTGCATCTTTAGTTACACACTGAGATCTCGCGTGATGTAACGTGACTCGCCCCTTTTAACACGGACTGGAAACCCCGTGTACCCTCTCTTCCTCTCGCTGTCCAGAAGCAAGGTAAACGGACATCTCTCTCCCCCCTCAGTTATTCAATGAAATATACCGCTACTCTATAACTACCCACCCTTTAAACTTAACCGGGTTGACGTTTAAATATCGATTGATTATTATTGGTGCCTAGTACTGGCATATGAAACCGACAAATAGCTTTTATTTAGGTTTATATAACGTGTTGCACTCGCGCTAGAGTGCTGTCAATGATGGCTGCCCCCATGCTACCGCATTGAGCCTTACTAGCTTTCGAGCTAACTATGTCTTTTGATCAACTGTACACTCAAAAATAAACCTGTGAATATATTGACCGAGTACACAAGGATCCCCGTATCTTGCACTTGGTTGGGATAACTTGCTAGGACCCGGCACGTTACGATAATAATGGTTGGCCATATCCCATGAAGCTAGCTAGCTAATGCTAACTCATAGAAGGCAGCCTATGCCGACAGAAAGCATGTCAAGGCTTGTACATCGGTAACACGCGACAAAACCAGCCTACTACATTAACTTAGTTAATCAATATCTCTATTATAGCCCGGTTGTCGTAGGTGTAATGTTAAATGAACAATGGTACAGTATGTGTTCATGTAGGATGTATGTAGCACAGCAGATTTCCTGTCTGATCATTATAGGCCAAGTAATGCTTCATGTCCCTTTTTACTAAAACATTTATCTTGCTTTTCTCTAGATGCCTGGTGTCACAGTGAAAGACGTTAACCAGCAGGAATTTGTTCGTGCCCTTGCAGCCTTCCTGAAAAAGTAAGTATGCCTTCATGGCGTTTTTAGATATTATATGTAATGCCTTTTTATATGAAATGTAGCCAAGTGTGTACTCTGTATAACAAATACAATAACTCTTTATACAGGGATATGTGGAATTAATGTATGCTACTACCCATACGTCAGTGTGTGTCGTCAAGTGGACATTATATTATTATGTTGTGTATATACGTTTATAGTATCTGTTCTTTAAACACGGCAAACCTAGCATCCCTATTCTAAATGGTAAATGGTGCATTTATATAGCGCCTTTATCCAAGGCGCTTTACATAGATTGTGCATTACATTCACCCATTCACACACACATTCATACACCGATTGCGGCGGAAGCCATGCAAGGTACAAACCAGCACATCGGGAGCAATTTGGGGTTCAGTGTCTTGCCCAAGGACACTTCAACATGTAGCCAGGAGGAGCCGGGATTCGAACCGCCGACCCATGGATCATTGGTCTACCTGCGAGCCACAGTCTCCCATGTCGCCTATTCTAGGCATGAATAGTTATGGCATTTGGCAATACCAATGTTGGAGCGTATGGGGAACCAAATAAGTTCATCTTTATTCCCATTCAGACTCATTACAGTTATACAATATATGAAATCAAGCTTTCACATGCAGGTTAATTCCAGACTGACTGGTGTCATTTCCATTAACATCGTTGTATCATATCATTGTTTAGTTAAGTAACCGTTCATTGTTCTGTACAAGGTAAAAACAAACCTTTCTGTATTTACAATAGTAGTCGGTCACTAAAACTTTCACTAAAGACTATGAAATAAATAACTAATTCGGCGGCAGTAACACTTACGTTTTCTCACGTCTGTTGATTCTTTATATCCATAAGAGTCAAACTGCCGGCATAATGTGTTTATTTTTGGAACAGTTCTTATTTGATGCAATATAAATAAATATATACTTGAAATAAATGGACAGTACCTCAGTTTCACCAAACATTTGGCCCAAAATTAATTGGATTTCAGGCACAAATTAAAGTTGGTCAGGTCTACCATGCATTGGGGTTTATTTTGTTTTCCTCTAATACTTCTCATTCTGTCAGTGTATTGTCCAAATCTAAACCTTTCTACTACGTTGTATCAAAGTCTTTTCTGTTCTATAATCTTGTCCCCAGGTCAGGAAAGCTGAAGGTGCCAGACTGGGTTGACCTTGTCAAGTTGGCCAAGCACAAAGAGCTGGCTCCCAGTGATGACAACTGGTTCTACATCAGAGCTGGTAAGTCCGTACATCTCTCTCCATCTGTCTGTTCCATAACTATTGGTGTAACAGAGGCCTGCCGAGTCTGCATTACATTTCTGGGATGTGTGACAGATGGTTGGATGTATTTGCCACCTACTCAATGCAGTTGCAGTGAAGACTAAATTGTTACATTGTTTTTTACATTGATTTATGAACTGGCTTTTTGTGATTCCGATCCCAGTTATTAGAAATGTGCCGTTGTCTTCTGTGGTTTATGTGGTACAATCAAATTTACTGCATTTACTGTGACAATACAGGCAGTGTATAGAATAAGTTGAAATGAAGAAAATGCCAGCACTTATTGTATGTCCTTTTGATATGAATTTATTTACCTCCGACGTTGATAACGAACGCGCTTCGGCCTGTGTGGCCTTCGTCAGCGTTATATGATTTGATGTAACGCTGACGAAGGCCACACAGGCCGAAACGCGCTGGTTATAAACGTCGGAGGTAAATAAATTCATATCAAAAGGACATACAATAAGTGCTGGCATTTTCTTCATTTCAACTTGTATATTCGAGCCTTGCACCATAAGAACTTTATTCTAAACTGGAGTGTTGCGGGTTGTCTGCTTCGGCAGTACTTTCTTGCTCAGTGTATAGAATAATACAGCAGGGGGAAAAAATTGGTAATATGCTGCACAGCTAATTGGTACAGTACAATACACAGGTGACTTAATACTAATGATACTAATACGCAATACTGACAAGTTTACAAAGACCCCTATGGTGGTGTCGGCAGCAAATGTGGCATTCCTGGCATAGTTTGTTTTCCTATGGATACCAGGTTGACTTGGTGGTGTTCACACCCTTGGGTATCATAGTGTATAACATAATTGCAGTTTTAAGCATCCAATTCAAGATGTCACCCGAAGCCTTTCATTTAGTTTTCATCTAACATGGTAATCTTCCTTCTGTCAGCATCCACAGTGCGCCACCTGTATCTGCGTGGTGGTGCTGGTGTAGGCAGCATGACCAAGATCTATGGTGGTCGCAATAGGAACGGTGTCTGCCCCTCCCACTTCAGCGTTGGATCCAAGAATGTGGCCCGCAAGGTGCTTCAGTCCCTTGAGCTGCTCAAGATGATCGAGAAGGACCCCAATGGGTGAGCAGAAATGCATGCCCTTTTTTGTTAATTTCCGTGGTTCACCCCCGTACTTTATTACATATTTATGAGCAGAACACTTGAGGATGTGTGCATAAAACATTGATTTATAAAGTCCATAAATCCCTATGCATGTATGTCACACGGGGCAGATGTATTGCTGAGCACCCGTAGAAGTGCAGTGTCTAGTGTGAAGCCTGTTGGGTCAATGGTTCTCCAGAATTGGCATGCAGCACAATTGTGCGCAAAGTCAATGCACAGAAGAAAATGCATGCAAATTGCATGCACCCGGCATCACTGCTTGACTCATCAAAATGGATTCAGACATTCTGATGTCATACTCGAGTGGTGGCTATTGCCTCTGCCTGCAAATGATTGAAACCGCCCTAGTTTATATACTAGAGCATACTGTATTGACAAATGATAGTGTAGTAGTGTCAAGATGGCAATGCTATCAGTACGTCCTAAATCGCACAAGGCTGTTCATGTCCTCTGCTTTTTCTGGCAGCTGTCAAGATTTGTATATTTATGAAGAAAGGTTTAGTCACTTGATCTGCAAGCTGGCAACACATCACAATGGGTCGGGTTGTGAGCTTGTAGAACTGCTATTTTTGAAAACGTTAAATTTGTTTGAAAACTTGTGAAGTTTGCAAAATACAGACACCAGGGTCAGTAGTTAAAGCAATTTGAGTTTTTAATATTTAAGGTAGGTTACATGCATATTCATGAAGACTTTGCCAGAGCCATGGTGATGGACATTTTCATTTCTGTAGCTGCAGCACTAATTCTGTGGCTGTTATCAGATGAAGTGAGTGGGAAAATGACATTGCAGTTTGACTTGTTCATCATGTCGGAGTGAATGATTTCATTTCTATGTAGGAAGAATTGATTGGCCTGCCTCCTCATGACCACAGTATTGTGTTCAATGGGGCATATCCAATGTAGTTGAGGTGTTATTGAATACTCTGTTGTGTTGTGTATTGATTTTTGACCAGGTTGTGTTGTGTTGTGTTGGCTGATGTGCTCAGTTGTGCCACTGTGTTTCAGTGTCTTAATATTCACTGTCCTCTCTCCCCTCAGCGGACGCAGACTCACATCCCAGGGAAACAGAGACCTGGACAGAATTGCTGGGCAGGTGAGTGGTTTTCTCAACTCTGTTAAAGGTTAAGCAGCACCATAGTTTATCTTGCCATGTATTTTTTTATTTTCAGGAAAGCATAAATCACAATACATAATTGGCAGTAGATATTGTACACAAATGGTATGTGCCAAACCCAAATTAACAATACAAATGCTTTGTTTTAATGTATCCCTACTGGACAGATTTGACCATCTCTTCTGTAAAAGTGATATGAGATGGATGACAATAGAATAAATATTACTCTTAATGCGGTATGCAATGGATGAGAATGTATCTCCTTGCCAGGAATCAAAGCTTTCTAGTCCTCGAAGCTTTTCCAGCTAGTACCAACTTAATCTGTTCTATGTGTAGGTGCACAACATACAGAATTGTCTTCTGTCAAAAAGGGGTGGCGGGCTGCCCACTACACAATGTAACCTTGGTGATCTAGCATATTTTGGGCAATGGCCTGCTTTTGGCCCTCGGTCAGAATTTAAGTTAATCAATTTAAATAATCCCGAGTTGAATGATTTGTATCAAAGGCTTCATTTCTGGCCAGCAACAAGGTTGCTTTATGCTCTTCTATGGTGCATTGTTTTATTTGAAGTCTAGACTTATTCAATGTGGTGGCTCAATCCAAAGCGCGTTTCATCACAAACATCCCTCTGCTTTGATGCTTACACCTCTTGTCTGTTATGGGAAGCACCCTGCATAGCTTGAGCATGCACTGCTTTGAAAACTGTTGTCCTTGGGCAAGTTTCCCTTTCTGCCAAAGTGCCTTGCAGAATGCAAGTCAGCTGTTCTATAGAGGCTAAATTACTGAGTTACTGGTTTGTCCATGTAGCATAGCGGCAGGTCGTTGTCTGTTAGTCGCAGCTAAAACAAATTGCACATTCTGCCTTGTAGTGACGTGAGAGGAGGCAGTCACTGCAGCAGCAACACCATTGGAGTGATAATCCAAGGGTAAAGGGGTAAACCCGAGGAAGGAATTTCATGCTTGGCAAAGCCACCGTATGGCACCAGTTTTCTCCTTGTTTACCCATGCTAATGAGCGCTATGTAGATGAACTAACCTGTGCCCAGCCCTGCCTGCGTCTGCTGCACATAGCTGGCAACAGGCACGCTCAGTTGGCACCCTTACCTCCTCCATTCCCCAAACCCCTTGTGTTTTGTACTTTCTGATGGGGTTTTATTGAAACGGTTTGATTTTTGCTTGTGGGGATCCTGTCCTATACTGTCTGAGTATGGGTGGTGTTAGTTCATTGGCAGCAGAGGAAAACTATTGCTCTCTTCCAAGCTTTGAGTTGAATTGTGATTCAGTCATTTTCACTCAACTTGCTGTAAGCTTCCCCCGTCTGGAGTGTTTTTGAATACAAATGATTGAATTCTTGTTTTCTGGTTTCCACAGGTTGCAGCTGCAAACAAGAAGTCTGTGGTGGCGGCGGCGGCAGCGGCGTTGATTGTTGGATAAAAAAAATAAATCTTTTTGAGAAACCAACAGTGTTACCTGTTTACTTCTTTAGAACACGGGTTTGTGTGGTACAATAGCTGTATTTGTTTGGAGGATTATATACATGAGGTAGTGGTTTGATTAAAAAAAAACAATTCACCATTCACTACATACACTATAAACGTGACGTCATACAAAATAAGTAGATGTGCAATAATCGTACCATGATAATTATAAGTAATAGCTCATGATATTTAATGTTATTTATATTGCACAAAATAATGCTGTTTCTGGTCATGGTCGGCAGCATCGACTGCCTTCAATGTGTTTGAAAGATAAAAAGTACACTAGTTTACAATAGTTTGGTCTGCTTGAAACTTGTTCAAGTTGACGTTTTGAGGATGAGATGCAACGTTTTGAATATTGCAACAAAATGTGGCATGGCATGTCTCACTGCTGAATAGCGTTTTGCTTTGAAATGGAAACTTTACTTTATGGGGATAATGGCTACTTTACTTGACCTGATTATGTTGCATTCCTGACGAGTGAAATGTTTGAACCTCATTTTGACAAAGGAAAGGTCCATGGTTTGAAACACCCATAAGCTGATTTGTCTGTCTGGTTCTGAATGTCACCCAGCCTAAAGGGCATGTTGTCTTGTCTGGACAGAGGGATTTATAAGAGTTGACAGCTTTGCTAGTATACTGTTCATTCATCCTATATCCTGTGAACCTGTAGACGGCTGCAGCTCCTCGCTCTAAATGTATGCATGAAGTCAGCCCTTCAAAAGAACCAGGGATCTACATTGTCTCCGGTTGCCATGTTCTTACTTTGTGTTTGAATGTAAATGGTGTTCCCCCCCCCCCCCCCCCACACACACACACACACACACACAATTAAGTCACTGCAATCTCAACAGTGTTTTTATTTTTGAGTGGTGTAAACCACTGGCTTGTTAGTCTGCAGAAAAAAATGAGCATGGTTGCTATGTTCACCCGGGTGTGATTTCATTACGTCAGACATGATTTCATTACGTCAGACAGGCTATATAAGACCTTACACCACTCGGTTCACACGGGTGTGATTTTTTTGTGTAACAATGGCAGATTATCACATTTCTATTCATTAATCGATCAATGGTGATGTGGGACAGTTCCCTCATTGGAAACGGAAGGGATGATGTCATTTTAGTATAATGGGAGAAGCCAAGACAACAGTGCCCCCTAGAGGCTCGTTTGGCCAAAGCAACACATTTTATCACTAGCACAAACCAGCTGTGGAAGCACTTCTTGACAGGTAGCGTCTTTGTTGAGGCGCTGGCTGCGAATGAGGTTTGCTACTTAATGCAGTAATGAACTAGCGAGCACAGTACCAAGAACCCAATGTCTCTTTCTGGCGGAAGATCAGAAGGATTAAAAAAATATGTAGTGGTATAATGAGCCACGTCTGCTTGTGGATGGTGGACCCTCTTTTTGCATCATGTGTAATGCTTTATTGGGTCGTCCACTCACAGTAACAGTCTTTGTATTGAGTTGTGCTTGAAATGTACTGTAATTCTGCAAAATGTTAATACATATTTCAATCAATCAAAGATGTAGTGGTAAACTACTGTTTGTAAGACTTTGAAAGGACAAATGTTTGAATTTTTAATCTACTTGAGATGAAATGAAATGAAATGAAATGAAATCTATATTTACCCAGGGTATCTGGGCTAAGCTCAAGAACTTGTTTCCAGCCAGGCCCTGCTCATAGAACACATTTCATCGTAGTGGTTGATGCCTTGTTCAAGGGCATTTCAGCGGTGGTAATTTTAACGTGTCGGACGGCTGGTTCGAACTGGGAACCTTCCGGTATCTAGACCGCGCCGCTATCCGTTCGGCCACCGCTGCCACAGATGAGAGACTTATGCTCCATCTCATCAGCCATACCCATTTTATATCAAACCTATTTGTTATGCCTTAAGTTATTTCTTTATACAACACAGTGTCTGGGCCATTTTCTGAACTATTTCCTGCATAGGTGGAAACATGTCCCCATAGTTTCTCTTCAATTGAATGCAATAGCTCTGCCTTTTCTGTACACAGCCAGATCTAATGGTGTACTGTAGCAGCCCGTTATTGAATTAATTTGGTGGTGTTTTGTATATCCTGCAGAGGGTGCCAAAAGCCACGAAATGTCCATAATGTCTGCATCAATTCTGGAGAGAAAAAAAATCAAAATAAATAAATAAATCCTTTCAAAGGGATTTGTTAGGTAATAATACTAGCAATTTAAAGCCAAGAGCAGCCCCCCACCCCTCCGAAACAAAAAGTACTGTGTATAAAAAATGTAATAAAATTAATCGAAAAGATAAGTGTGGAGGGGCATAATAAAATGATTAACTGACCATAAATGTATTAGAGATTCTTAGCAATATAAAAAGGTCATAAACTGATATTCAAAAGCTGGCATAGCTTAACCAAAAGTTATAATGAGATCTATTTTGAGAAGCTGTCAGGTAACGGCAGAGTTCATCTCCGATTTGTCAAAGCCGGATGCTTGCATGAGGACAGTCTAAAATACTGTATACTGTATACTGCATGTCTGAGAGAGTGTCTCTTTACCAGAGCATGGCTTGTTTTTCATAGAAAAATAGCAACTTTAGATAAGGCCAAGAAGAAAACAAATACCCATTTCCATTTCATTTTTCTTTTAGTGGCCATTGGAGCTTATAGTCAATTATTACCATTCTTCAGAGCTGCTGCAGAGAGCCTTAGGCTTGAGCAACCATTTTAAAGCCACCACCAAATGAGAGGAAATGTGTTTGCTGTGCAGTTTTCATGTATCCATGTCCCCCTTTGAGATAATAGAGATGGCTTTCATATTGTTCACTTAATTTGTGTCCAGATTTGGAAAGCAACAACCAGGGGGCTTTGTTTGCTGATGGCTGTGTCTGTGTGGCTCTACTCTGCCCGTGCAGCCTGTGCTGTGCCTGCTGTGCTCTGTGGGTGTGTTTGTGTGAGAGAGAGAAAGAGAGTGTGCATGCTTTGTTTCTGTTTGCTTGCTTAATAGCATCTGTGTGTCGCACTGACTCGCACATCCCTGACCCATTGCATCTGCTATGTTTGATTGCGCTCTCTCTCTCTCTCTCTCTCTCTCTGTACAGACCACACAATGCTCCCCTACCCCCGCCAAAATGTGTACAGGGCCATCATTTTTTTCTTTTTCCTCCTCTATGTCAATCATCATATACACAGAGACTCCATCAATTATTCCACCCATCTCTCAGGGAAAATTAATCTCTAAGCCTTCATATTCACAACACCCCCTCATTCTCTCTCTTGCTCTGGTGCTCTTCTCTCCTCTCACCTCCCACACCCTCTTTTATTTTTATTTGGAGACCAGCTGTTCCTGAACACCTGAACTCCCAAGTCCCCATCCCCCCTCCAGTCTCTCTCTCTGGCTCTTCCTCTCTCTCTGTGTTCCGTCTACCCTGTAATTTGGAGGATAGACGGGGATAAACATGTCCTTGGGTGATAGGAAGAAATGTGTGGAATGCACAGCAGCAGCTTTGCCATGTTTGTTCACTTGCTCCTGTTAAAACTAATTTGTACTCCAGCACGATGGTGTCGTTTGCCGACTTTTCAAGTGAAGTAAATTATGCTTTAGGCAGAACCTCTCTCTCTGTGTGTGCACACATTCATGCCAATGTGTGTAGGCGGACGTAAATATTTATGTATACATTCAGTATGTTGCCACTATGTGGGTGTCATTGTCATTGAAACTCTGTTGTGCACTGCACCACATGTGCCATTGTGTTCGATGCAATTAGGCTCCCCTACAGCATTTACAGCAATGGAACAATTACTGCTTTAACAACATGTACATCAAAACAGGTGTTTTGTTTTCCTTCCATGCTCTGTGTGTGTGTGTGTGTGTGTGTGTGTGTGTGTGTGTGTGTGTGTGTGTGTGTGTGTGAGAGAGAGAGACAGAGACAGAGAGAGTGGGCGGCGGGGGGGAAGTGGTACGTGCCTACTCTCTCTTCACCCCCTCCAATTTACCTCAGTTCCATCTCACTTAGAATAGATGAAGTCACGTTCATCTCCCCAGAGCTAAAAACAGAAGGTCTCTCTCTCTCTCTCTCTCAAGCTCTCTTGCTCTCTCACTCTCTCTGTCTCTCCACCCCCTATTGGTTTTATTCCCATCAGTGTACTGTGAGGTGCTTTAGATACACCATCCATTGAAGAGCATAACATTGGAATGGTAATTACTAATAAACATTCATGCATATGTACAGTACAGTATGTACGAGTGCACAACATATATGTACACGCTCTCTCTCTCACACACACACACACACACACACACACACACACACACACACACACACACACACACACACACAGAGAAAGAGGAGTCACCACATCGAAATACAACCCAAAAACCTTTAAATGTCAACGCTGTGTGCATAAATTAGGCAAATCTGCTAAACTCGAACCCTGACCTTGTTGTAATTACAACCATGACACATTAATGCCTTTACTCTCAAATAGCCCTGCCCTGTTTACAAGTAAGTAGAATAATGATAATCAGTTTACAGAACTTTTACATATCTTTAGATCCCCCTGTGGACGTCATGGCCCTCACAACAATAGAAGTACTGGCACACACACACACACACACGCAGCCCACTCCCTCCCTTCATGCCCTGTGGCTCATCTCCTTCAGAGGAGAGGAAAGATTCCCAGCATTCCCATCTCTGGCATGTCTCATTTCTTCCCTGAGAATCCCACGTAAATCCCACTGTGTATTCCTGCTGGCTTTAGCCACTAAAACCCTGTATCTATACTACTAAGTAAACTAATACTTGGTTGACCGGGTCGGCTCTGTACTTGATCCACTCTTTTTCCCCCCCATTCTACACCAAAGCGAAAATAGCCAATCTACAAGATCACAATGCACCATGTTGTGACATGTTGTTAGATTGTCGATCTCCTATGTTCTCCCCCTGATTAGTGATGCAAGGTTTCAAGTGCATGGTAAGTTGTTTAATAATGTGTTCTAACTCAAGTGGAGGGCGGAGTTCACACCACAAAACATAATTCATGATACACTGTGATGAACAATATAGTTGTGATAACTTTCAGTTCAATTTGACACACTGATACTCAATCAAAATTCATCCAAATTTACTAGACCTCACGTTCAATTTTCAAAATGTTTGGACACTATCAACATACGGTAGTTATCATTCTTACTTCTTAGTATGGATTTATAGTGTTGAGCTTGTAAATCTGCTATGGTCGGTCGCTATGGCACAACACTGTTTGTTTGTACAACAGAGCTTTAAGTTATAGTCATAAGGATAAGTGTCATTGTATGGTGGATGCGATTTAGTTTTCCACTTCCCATTTAGTCAACTATTCAAGTGGCTGTATAATCTTTACGTTTACATGAATACACACCTACAGTAAATGACATTACAGTGGGGCTGTCAGTGGCCAATGGCCTAGTCAGTGGTTAAGGCAGGAACCACATGTAGGCTCTGACAGCGAGTTGAGGGTTCTCTCCCCGAGTCCCATGGGCAATTTGCTGCATGTCTCTCCCCGACTCTTTCCACGTTTCCTGCAATGATATTTCTCCACAGTACAATCAATAAAGGCAGAACCTCCCCCCTAAAAAATAAAAAGAATATAAAGACATTACAGCATAGTAAGGAGTATAATGGTGACACAAAGACAATGCTAATACAATGTAATAATAATAATAATCCTGCAGATTAAAAGCTGAGGGAAGCAGAGGCAAAGCTAAGGCGGCGGCTTAGGAGAGTTTTAGAGGATGGATAATGCTTGTGTTTCCTTGTAAAACATTGAGAAGACGTAGCATACAGCAATTTAGCCATTAGCTGGACTTAACAGTCGCACACAGGGTGTGTGTTTATGCAGTGCCCTCTGGGTCAGCGGGCCGGCCCTGTTCAGGGTGTGTTTATATAAATTAGCGTGAGGGAAGGAAAGGTCACAGCGTGTTGTTTTAGCAGAGCACTGAGCCCGCTCCCCTCGGCCTTGTAAAGACCATGTCAGCGAGGACACTGTACAACCGCAAGAGATCTGACTTAGAACATTATCTGTCCCTACGGGCCTGTACTGGCTGACGGATAGATGAGGGGTGTGTGTGTGTGTGTGTGTGTGTGTGTGTGTGTGTGTGTGTGTGTGTGTGTGTGTGTGTGTGTGTGTGTGTGTGTGTGTGTGTGTGTGTGTGTGTGTGTGTGTGTGTGTGTGTGTGTGTGTGTGTGTGTGTGTGTGTGTGTGTGTGTGTGACAGACAGACAGACAGACAGAGAGAGAGAGAGAGAGAGATAGTGAGAGAGTACGGACACCCTTAGGAAGTAGTTTGACCCTTGCCTTAGCTGACCCAACTTCCCAGATTGGCCTGATTTGTATTTGCGTAAGCTGTAAAACGTTGCACCACCTCAGACAGTGTGCAAATGAGACCAAATGGACCCTTACGGGTTCATACCATTTGGTCACATCCTGGGGTTACACTCCCTTACATTGGGGTTAGGGTTACACACCCTTATGGGTCCATTTGGTTCCAACTGTAGTGAAATGAACACTTTTAGCGTTGTCTGACTGTGTGTGTGTGTGTGTGTGTGTGTGTGTGTGTGTGTGTGTGTGTGTGTGTGTGTGTGTGTGTGTGTGTGTGTGTGTGTGTGTGTGTGTGTGTGTGTGTGTGTGTGTGTCTCTCTGTGGGTGTGCGCGTTGCCGGTCTCCTGTGTATGGTGAGCTCTAATCTGTCATCCTGTGTTTGGCTTCAGAGCAGGTGCTGTGAACTCGCAGTGTGTCGCCCAGCCACCCCGGCACCACGGAGCACTGGCGCAGTGCCCCACAGCAGGTGTGTGAGTGTGTGTGTAAGCGAGACACCAACATGTGTCACTGGCATATACTGGGACCTCTGGGAGTGTGTGTGTGTGTGTGTGTGTGTGTGTGTGTGTGTGTGTGTGTGTGTGTGTGTGTGTGTGTGTGTGTGTGTGCGTGTGCGTGTGCGTGTGCGCGCGCGCGCGCGCGGATCCCCCCCACCTGTCTCGATGGGTGGGGCATGAATGGGGGGAGGATAACGGGGCACAGTAAACAGATGCTGTCTACAAAGCCAGCAGGACTAGCAGTCTATGCGTGCGTGTGCGTGTGTGCTTCTCTGTCTTTATATCTGCCAGTGTTTGTGAGTTACGTGTGTGTGTGTGTGTGTATGCGCGCACACAATTTACGGGTCCATTTGGTTACATGGTCTTTCTCAGAGTAACATTTCTTTATAGAAACCTTATGTTCAGCTTTAAAAGCAGACTTGATGGGTCACATAATAACGTGATTAAGGTGTTGACCAATCCTAGGTTTAGCACTGTTAAATACCGCTCTTTGATGTGGAAACATTGGTATGAGTGCCTCTTATAGATTTTTTTAATGTGAGAGATTTTTAGAGTTTTATGAACCCCTGTATCTATTTGTAACTGTTTGTATGTTTTTAATTGTTGTTTGTCTTCTATTGGCTACGGCTGTCAATAAAGTTTGATTGATTGATTGATTTATAGGCATTGATACTGCATAATCTGTGGTATCTGTGTTTTCTTCCATACAGAATGAAAGGTTAACAGAGATGACTTGCATGATACTTGGTCGACAAAGATGGAATGACACAATGACAGAGAGCGAGACAGATTGGAGCGAGTGTGCATGTGCATGTGCGTGCGTGCGTGCGTGCGTGCGTGCGTGCGTGCGTGCGTGCGTGCGTGCGTGCGTGCGTGCGTGCGTGCGTGCATGTGCGTGCATGTGTCTGTGGGAGGGTACAAAAGGACAAATGGAAAGAGACAGAAGCCAGAGGTGTCAGCGGGTGTCTGTTCTCAGCCGACATAGTGCAGCCTACATATCTCACCTAGAATTAAATATCTAATATGTATATAATGTCTCAGATAAAACCCATACTTCTGCTCCCCAGGTGAACATTCTACAAAAATAGACAATATATATAGCCACAACGCGGCACATTATGAATTTGTAGATAAGCTATTTTCAGTGTAGACGTATAGGATTGGTGTAGACACAGAGGGAAAGAAGTAGGGGTCACATCACAAGAAATGTACATTTTCAAATTTGTAATTGCAAATTGTTGCTTTTTCACCTATAATGATGTGGCTGAAAGTGATTACGCTTAGAGTGCAAGAAAGGTCAAGAAGGAGGTAGAAAGAATGACTAGGAACTACTGAGTAGGCTACTTTAGCAGTACTTTAGTACTAAGTGAGTACTGGGAATTGATATATAGGGCAGAATGATATTTCCAGCTTTCATTGCACACAGGGCTGCAACCAACCATTTATTCATTCATAATGAATGAGTCGTTTATTATTAATATAATTATTTCTTCAATTATTCTATTCATCCATGTAATTAATTTGGACACGTTATATAAGCCAAACAGAAACGGCTTAACATGTTTATACAGATGTTTACAAAATGGTGTGTTTGATACCGAGAAATCCACTGAAGTCCAGGGTATATATACACACCATATTATTGATCTCCTCATACCAGAACAATGGGATTTAGGTTGAAAATCTGTGAAGTTTCCCTATTTGTTTATTTATTTGGTATTTACTACAACAAAAGAATGAGAATCAAAATGCGGCTTGTTATTATGTTATTTCTAACGGTTTCTTTATTGCTGTAGTAGTAGTCCTATTTAATACTTTAATACCCCTTCCATACTGCCATGGCCCGTTGTCAAGCAAGCCAAATACAGTACTAGGGTTTGACCTACTTTTGTTTTAGTTCGCCCTCAACTCTGCCTGCTTCAGGTAACTGTCTCTGTCACACACACACATGACACACCCCACCCTCTCCATCTGCTCCTCCACCAATCCACCGCACCCCACCACCACCAAACCAAACACCCCCCTTGCCACAGACTCTCACCACTTGACATTATCTACACTGTCAGTCTTTCCTCCACTTCAGATTATCATACTGTACCTCTCTTTGCCTCTTCCTATCTCTCCTCTTCTGTTACCCATACCCTTATCTGACCAGTCAAAGCTTTAGTCAAAGCTATTCCACTGAATAAATTGACCCTTACTAGAGCAGTGCCCGTTGGGCACTGGCCTACTTGGAACGATGCAAGTTGGAAATGCATGCCCCACCCAGTTATTATGTCTGTGTCCCTTTTATGCCCATATATGGAGTTCTTTGACAGTCTATGCAGATGTCAGAATCAGAACATCATTGTGATGTCAGAACAGGCCAGCTCCATAGATCTAGGGGTGATCAGGTGTGATCAATTGGCTAATTTGGGCCCTGGGCAGAGGCTTTTGTTCTGGACAACGGTGTATCTCACCAGTCACCAACTCAAGGCCGGGCACTGCACTCACTGTGGAACGCGTGTGTCAAATTTGAAGTCGGTGGGACGAACGTTTCTCGAGTTACGTGGATTACAGACGTACACACACAGAGACGTGGTGCGTTTTTAGATATAGAGCACCCCACCCAGTTATTATGTCTGTGTCCCTTTTATGCCCATATGGAGTTCTTTGACAGGCATGCCCAAATATGGAGTCTAAGCAGATGTCAGAAAATCATTGTGATGGGGGCGAGCGGTTCTCGAGTTATGTGGATTACAGACGTTCACACAGAGAAGGGGTGCATTTATAGATAGATGGGTTCCTTATGGACCCATTTATACACTCTCGGAGTGACGTGAACACAATATATACAGTACTGTCATGCTTGTGGCTATAACTGGACATGCTGGCCATGTTTGAGGGCTATATGTGTGAGAGGTGTGGGACGTTATACACCAGTTCATCTTTTGTTAGAACTTCGCAGATTGTGCTGTTGTATCATGAACAAACACCCCCACCATGGATCGGCTAAAAGAGGAAGATCCCAGCGTGGCCTTTTCGATTATGTTGCCATACTGGAAATAAATTGGGCGTCTTCCTTACTTCCTTCTACCAGCTATACTAATTAAACAGTCAGGGTGCTGATAGTGTGGAAGTTGGCTCAATGGAAACACCACTACACCAGTGGATCTCAATGTGTGGTCCAGGTAGCCTATCCTTGAGGGCGTTCCAAATGGCCCCTTATGGGTGTGTAACTCTGAGAGTGTACACATGGACCCGTAATGATTCTATTTGTTTTGGGGGTCCTTGAAATTAAAAGGTTTAAGAACCACGGTGCTACACTAATTGGCCTTAAAGTGTTACATTTGTATAATTGGTTTAAGACCTGTGAACGAAGTGAGGAAGAGGCCCAAATGTCTTTCCAATATGGCTGCTGCTATGCATAGAGCCTATTCTACTGCACTATAAAAGAACAAGAGGTTAGAGGATGGACGCTAATGATGAAGGGCGAGGTCACAGTCACCACAGTAAATGTCATCCAGCCCTCACTGCAGTCCATGTTTCTTCATGGCCATGCCTCCTCCTCCTAAACAAAGCCTTATCCCATATCTTTGCCCTTCATTTGCAGTGTTGTTTGCAGTGACACCACATGCTTACAGTATATGACCTTATATTAAGCACCGTTTTAGTGTGCATTGGAAACTTTACAAGGTATTTTTAGCAGACATTTCTAATTGTTATTTGCATATAGATTTGTGTACATAATCGAAGGGCAGAGAGAGGAATCACAGTCAAATCCCTAAGTCATTATGATGCTAATGCTTTGCATTAATGAGTAAACAAGGAGTAAATAGAAAGTGATTGTTGGGTAGGTTTGACTATGTTAATCGGCAAACGTGACATACAGGAGAAGAGACTCCAGTCTCCAGCACAGAAATTCATACACATGTGTGCACGCACACATACTCATACACATAGATACTCATACATGCACGCACACACGCATGCACATATGCACGCACACACGCACACACTCACACACGACTACACAATTCAGCCCGAGGCAGCATATAGCAACCTGCAAACTGGATGTCTTTCTGTTTCGGTGAGAATATAAAATTGAAGATATAAAATTCTGACAACGTCAAACTTGGCTGCTATGGCATGTGGACTGCGGAGCTACTGTCAAAGTCCAGCGCGTTTCAACTTTTTGCCCATCTGACTGCTGTTGGTTTCCAAACTGGATGCTGCAGAGCCTGTCACAATTTGCCTTCTCTTTTCACTTCAAATCTAAACCTGAGCCTCTTCCAACATACTATTGTAGACATAGCTTTAGTAGTATGACTACCTCACTTCCTCATATTTTGGACAATTAAAAGTTCTCTATTTGAATCAGAGAAGTGCAGTCAGTGGAACATAGCAAAAAACAAACAAGCAGAATGTTCAATAATCAGGGGAGGGAGGAGGTGGGGGGATAGCGTGTACCTCCACATGCGTTACGCCCCCCTAGTGAGACCTTTCACTGTCGGGTGTAAAGAAGATGTTGGCTTGATGGCCCGGGTATCGGAGGAGACCCGAGGCGTTCTTCACCCTCCCAATGACTGATTGTGGGGGTTAGCAGAGATGGAGTACTTGTAGAGAGGCTGGGGAATTGGGAATTGGCTATACTAAATTGGGACTTGAAGGGGAGAAAATGTTTTTCTTTTGTCTTGAAGGGGCATGTTTTGCACAATAACAGTCTTTTCATTATGTCTGCCCACGATCTCTGATTCATACAGTAGGCTACGTTTGTTTACCTCAGTCACTGATACTAAAATCTGATATTTTATTTTTATTTTTTCTATGAACCTGTGACTTGACACCCATACTGTTATAAAACGGAAATAAAAAGATTTTGAAAAGAAAAAGAATGTTCAATAAGAGCAGAATGGCTTTCCTCTCCACTAGTACAACACAACACCACATCATCAGATAGCTGCTGCTGGCAGGGTGAGGGCCGAACCACATGAACCCTAGCCGATCTCCAAGCTCACAATGCTTGATGTTGATCGGATATTTTAGTGAAGAAATTTGGTGTAGACAAGGATCTAGAGCCCTGGTGGACCCGGGTCAATATAATAATAGGTATTAGAGACCTGCGGTTGGCGGATGGTGCGGTTAATATTTAAAAGGATGATATAATTAATGCGTGTTGGATATATGAGTTATGCCCTCATATATTTCCATTGTGGTGTCCCAAGCCAGTAGAGACCTGCGGATGGCGGATTTAGCCGCGGTTGCCGCGGGTAACCGTGGTTGGATGGTGTAGTTAATCCTATGTGTGTGGTGGCCTGGTTCAACCCAGGTATGCAGTGTGTGTGGTGGCCTGGTTTAACCCAGGCATGCACTGTGTGTGTGTGGTGGCCTGGTTTAACCCAGGTATGCACTGTGTGTGTGGTGGCCTGGTTCAACCCAGGTATGCAGTGTGTGTGTGGTGGCCTGGTTCAACCCAGGTATGCAGTGTGTGTGTGGTGGCCTGGTTCAACCCAGGTATGCACTGTGTGTGTGTGTGTGTGGTGGCCTGGTTCAACCCAGGTATGCAGTGTGTGTGTGGTGGCCTGGTTCAACCCAGGTATGCAGTGTGTGTGTGGTGGCCTGGTTCAACCCAGGTATAGTGTGTGTGTGGTGGCCTGGTTCAACCCAGGTACGCAGTGTGTGTGTGTGTGTGGTGGCCTGGTTCAACCCAGGTATGCAGTGTGTGTGTGGTGGCCTGGTTCAACCCAGGTATGCAGTGTGTGTGTGGTGGCCTGGTTCAACCCAGGTATGCAGTGTGTGTGTGTGTGTGTGTGTGTGGTGGCCTGGTTTAACCCAGGTATGCAGTGTGTGTGTGGTGGCCTGGTTCAACCCAGGTATGCAGTGTGTGTGTGGTGGCCTGGTTCAACCCAGGTATGCAGTGTGTGTGTGGTGGCCTGGTTCAACCCAGGTATGCAGTGTGTGTGGTGGCCTGGTTCAACCCAGGTATGCAGTGTGTGTGTGGTGGCCTGGTTCAACCCAGGTATGCAGTGTGTGTGTGGTGGCCTGGTTCAACCCAGGTATGCAGTGTGTGTGGTGGCCTGGTTCAACCCAGGTATGCAGTGTGTGTGTGGTGGCCTGGTTCAACCCAGGTATGCAGTGTGTGTGTGGTGGCCTGGTTCAACCCAGGTATGCAGTGTGTGTGGTGGCCTGGTTCAACCCAGGTATGCAGTGTGTGTGTGTGGTGGCCTGGTTCAACCCAGGTATGCAGTGTGTGTGTGTGTGTGTGTGTGTGTGTGTGTGTGTGTGGTGGCCTGGTTCAACCCAGGTATGCAGTGTGTGTGTGTGGTGGCCTGGTTCAACCCAGGTATGCAGTGTGTGTGTGGTGGCCTGGTTCAACCCAGGTATGCAGTGTGTGTGGTGGCCTGGTTCAACCCAGGTATGCAGTGTGTGTGGTGGCCTGGTTCAACCCAGGTATGTAGTGTGTGTGTGTGGTGGCCTGGTTCAACCCAGGTATGCAGTGTGTGTGGTGGCCTGGTTCAACCCAGGTATGCAGTGTGTGTGGTGGCCTGGTTCAACCCAGGTATGCAGTGTGTGTGGTGGCCTGGTTCAACCCAGGTATGCAGTGTGTGTGTGGTGGCCTGGTTCAACCCAGGTATGCACTGTGTGTGTGTGTGTGGTGGCCTGGCGAAAAAAGTTCGGGAGCTCATTCTATGTAGGGCTATTGTCTCTGTTCCCGCAGGAACAGTTCACTCTTATAGCGCGACCTCCTCGACCCCCAGCTAATGTCATCTCCTCTCCCTTCCCCCAAGACAAATTCCAAAACCCCATGCTCTCCTGCCCTCTACCCTCTCTCTGCCTCTGGCTCTTCTCCTCCCATACTTCTCTGGCCTCACCTTTCTCCTCCACATCCTCTCTAAATGCTGTTATCTTCCCTCTACTACCGTTAGATCTTTCCACTAGCTTTTCTCCCTAAGTTTTGACATTGCATAAATCCTTTTACATGATTAGTGGAGTACCCATTGTTACCTCAGTCACATCATTACCATAATGGTGTGTCATTTGCGGGTGACGCCCATCATTCACCTCATTCACGGGCAACACCCGTCATTCGCGCCACATCATTCACGAGCGACACCCATCATATTTCCTTGCATTGAATTGTGGCGCACGCCACTTCTGGAGAACCGCTAATCTGACCAACGTCAGCAACACAAACACAGTTTATGAAGACAGTTAGAGACAGTACTCCAGACACAATCTGGGAACCCATTCGGTAAAAAACAATCTTTCTTTCTTTCCCCTCTCCCCCTAGCTCTATATCTTCCATCCTCTCCTCCCTCTCTCCTCTCTGTGGACACAATGGCTTACACAGTTTGTGTGTCCTTGAGCTCAGGGAGCTACACTATCTGCCTGTCAATTGTCCAGCATCCGTTAGTTAGTGTATCTTACCCCCCTGTAGAGATAGATAAACCTGACGATTCCTCACCTGCACTCCTCTCAATGGAGTACTGTTCTAGTCTTGGCTCATGTTTATGTACGAAAGCGTTTTGACCCTTCCTTTATCTGTGTGTGTGTGTGTGTGTGTGTGTGTGTGTGTGTGTGTGTGTGTGTGTGTGTGTGTGTGTGTGTGTGTGTGTGTGTGTGTGTGTGTGTGTGTGTGTGTGTGTGTGTGTGTGTGTGTGTGCGTGCGCGCGCGCGGTGTGCGTGTGCGTGTGAGCCTGTGTGTGCACGTGTGTGTCTCTGTGTGCATGCATGTGTGACAGAACCGAGACTCGTTGCACCCGACGGAGAACAACAAGGTCAGCTGGTCCAGGCACAGACATAAAACCCATTGGTCTTAACCAGATTATAAGAAAACAAAAAGAAAGCTACCTGGCATAATGGAAAGCGTGTGAGCGGTCAGCAGTGTGAACAACCCAAAACTAGATACAGACTCAGTGAACACAGCCTTGCAATAGAAAAAGGTTGCCACAGACAGACCCCGCTCCCAAGGGAAGACAGACTATGCACCCACTGCACACAACATATTTCTAACCATTTTCCCACTACATGTCAAGACTTCAGAGACTAAGCAGAGATATAACAATGTGCGAACACACCAGCAAAACTTGTGAACTGTTGCAATACAATAATTAGCCAATGCCATACAACCCCCCTAAGGGCTACTAACCGTTGAGTTTCCTGCACTGCAGAGTAGACCTCTAGACTTACAGTAGCCTACTGCACATAATAGAGCTAGACTTACAGTAGCCTACTGCACATAATAGAGCTAGACTTACAGTAGCCTACTGCACATAATAGAGCTAGACTTACAGTAGCCTACTGCACATAATAGAGCTAGACTTACAGTAGCCTACTGCACATAATAGAGCTAGACTTACTGTAGCCTACTGCACATAATAGAGCTGCTGCCTTTAAACACGTTTTAAATCTGAGGCATCTTCTTCGTATACAGTATATACTTTACCCATTGTCTTAAACTGTTTTTATTATATTTTGACAGTTTGCTTTGGCAATGTAAACATATGCTTTCTCATGCCAATAAAGCTCCTTTGAGAACGTGGAATTATTCATAATTAGATTGTGGCGCTATAACCATCTTAATAGTATTAACTTTGCCCCATAAAGTAAGATTAATTATTTTCCACCTTTCCAAATTGTTTTTCATCTCTTGAAGTAGTGGTGCAAGATTCATTTCTATTATATCTGTCAACTCAGCACTTAGCTTTAGACCCAAATACTTCATTCCCACTGGTATCCATCTAAATGGAAAACTGGAAACCTCTGACCGGGCACACGACCTAGATACAGGCATCACCTCTGACTTCTGCCAATTGATTTTATACCCAGATATTTGAGAGAACATTTCAATCTTATTAAGAATTATGGGAATAGAGGTAGCAGGATCCGACACCAGTACCAAAATGTCATCCGCATATAAAAGTAGCTTATGTTCCGCACCCCCACCCCACACACCTTTAATACCTGCATCTGCTCTTAAAGCCACAGCCAACGGTTCGAGAAATATGGTGACGAGTAGAACGTGGAATTATTAAATTGCCTGTGTAAACGTGTGCGTGCAAACATGGCTGTGTTTCACGGAAATCGTATTAGCTGCCGAGCTGCTTTCAAAGCTTGTCCCCTCCCTCCCCTTGAACTGGTGTCTGTCACAACAATCCAAAGACCTTGTCCACTCCACGCTATTAATACCTCAAATACATTTATTTATTTTTGAGGAGCGCTAGCCCCTCCTATGCCCAGCTTTGTGTGTTTGTACCACGGAAATGATTTGATTTGCTGAGCACGGAGTGCCCCTCACTTCACACAAGTGTGATTTTGTCATATCTCAATGTCTCATTTCATGTTATTTCCCCATGCCT
>NC_136811.1:40058433-40110933 GCF_951216825.1 Electrona antarctica
GAGCTCTTCTGACATCTCTCTCACCTTTTTAAATGTCACATCACTCACTGTACATTATGTTTACTCAGTACTCTGGTTCTCTGGTTCTCTGGTTCTCTTTCACTGTGAGTGTTACAATATGCCTCAGTATTTCGTTCACTCCCTTTTCTCATTTTTTGTGTGCCTGACACTCACTCACTCACTCTCACACACACACACACACACACACACACACACACACACACACACACACACACACACACACACACACACACACACACACACACACACACACACACACACACACACACACACACACACTCTCACCGCTGCTATCTTTCTATAACCCACCCCCATCTCTCTCACCACTTAACTCCCACTGCTTTCTCAGTGGCCGTTCCACATTTTCTCGTTTCACTCCTCCTCCTCCTCCTCTCCACTTTCTTTCTCTGCACTTGGCTGGTGGGCCTGCCAAGAGGCAGGAGGAGGCTTGCGTTCGAGGAGCGTAATCTGCTCCTCGGTGCTTTCCCATTTCCATTTCAATCCCTCGTTCACAGCTGGAACCGAGGCGCTCCGTATGCAGATTAACCCAGAAGTTGACTTGTTCTCTCTCTGGTTTTTACTTCGTCGTGTGCAGGTGTCACACTCTGGAAATAGCCAATGTACAAGCAGGCAGCACATGTGTGGCAAGCTTGTAGATCTGCTATTTTCAGTGCATGACACCATCGTACGACGGAGTATAAAGGTAGAAACAGCACATCAGCCGAAGAGATGAGATGAGTAGGAGGAGGAGGAGGAGGAGGAGGAGGAGGTAGAGGAGGTGGAGGAGGAGGAGGTAGAGGATGAAGAGGAGGAGGAGGAGGGGGAGGAGGAGGAGGTGGAGGATGAGGAGGAGGCGGTGGAGGATGAGGAGTAGGAGGAGGAGGGGGGTTGCAGAGAATGTGGAACGATGTGTGGTGATGAAGTGATAAAGTACAAACAGTGTGGCTTTGACAGATACCGTATAGCTTTAAAGGCATGCATGCACCTCATGGACGGTGGAATTAAAATACGCAGAAGGAGAAAAGTCTCGAGGAGGACCGTCATTTTACACCCTGCGTTCTTTCGTGGCACAAAGCTCTGTCAGGACGAGAAGACTGTGTTTGAGCGAGTACTGCGATCATTCCCGTTCAGAAGGGACGAAAGAGAGACAGCGTCACGGGGGATAGAACATTTCTCCTTCTATTCTATCTTCTATTCTATTCTATCTTCTACTTTATTCTATCTTCTACTCTATTCTATCTTCTACTCTATCTTCTACTCTATTCTATCTTCTATTCTATTCTATCTTCTACTCTATTCTATCTTCTACTCTATTCTATCTTCTACTCTATCTTCTACTCTATTCTATCTTCTACTCTATTCTATCTTCTATTCTATCTTCTATCTATTCTATCTATTCTATCTATTCTATCTATTCTATCTATTCTATCTTCTACTCTATTCTATCTATTCTATCTTCTACTCTATTCTATCTTCTACTCTATCTTCTACTCTATTCTATCTTCTATTCTATTCTATTCTATCTTCTACTATATTCTATCTATTCTATCTTCTATTCTATCTTCTACTCTATTATATCTTCAATTCTATTATATCTTCTATTATATTCTATCTTCTACTCTATTCTATCTATTCTATAATCTTTTCTATTCTAACTTCTACTCTATTCTATCTATTCTATCTTCCATTCTATTCTATTCTATCTTCTATTCTATCTATTCTATATTCTACTCTATTCTATCTATTCTATCTTCTACTCTATTCTATCTATTCTATCTTCTATTCTATCTTCTATTCTATTCTATTTTCTACTCTATTCTATCTTCTACCCTATTCTATCTATTCTATCTTCTACTCTATTCTATCTATTCTATATCTTCTATTCTATTCTATCTTCTACTCTATTCTATCTTCTACTCTATTCTATCTATTCTATCTTCTATTCTATATCTTCTATTCTATTCTATCTTCTACTCTATTCTATCTTCTATTCTATTCTATCTTCTATTCTATCTATTCTATCTTCTATTCTATTCTATCTTCTACTCTATTCTATCTTCTATTCTATCTTCTACTCTATTCTATCTTCTACTCTATTCTATCTATTCTATCTTCTATTCTATCTATTCTATCTTCTATTCTATTCTATTCTATTCTATTCTATTCTATTCCAGTGGTTCCCAAACGTTTTCATGTCAATACCCTGTTTTCCCAAAATGACACTCATTATCCTGCGAACCCCCATTTGAAAGATGGCTACGGATCCCCATTTAATGACATTTCTATCTCTGAGACCCCGATTTATATTGTAAAATCAATGTTAAGTTAACTCTGAGAGTTAGCTGCATGGGGACCCCCTGGAACTCCCTCGAGGACCCAAGGGGTCCCCGGACCCCACTTTGGGAACCATGCACTGCTCTATTCTATTCTTCTCCTGCAATTCAAAGCCCTGTGAGGACCTGAGAAGCCCTGTGAGGACCTGAGAGGACCTGTGAGGACCTGAGAGGACCTGTGAGGACCTGTGAGGACCTGAGAGGCCCTGTGAGGACCTGAGAGGTTTCAACACGACTCCTTCTGAATGTCCAAAGCCGTCTCGTGTTACAACACAATTAATGCACAGTAACTTGCAAAAGGTGATTCACCCCCTGTATGACCACAGATCAATGAGCCAGTGTCCAGTTTCATATGCCACACACACACACACACACACACACACACACACACACACACACACACACACACACACACACACACACACACACACACACACACACACACATTATGACACTGACTATATAATCTGAGGCATTATGATACAATCGCTGTTCTTTGTGCCCTGCGGTCAAGTTCTTTGTCAGCCCCTCTAGAGATGCTGACAGCCATGACAAACGACCACCAGTTGTGTGACATAACAGGCCAGGCCAGTGTTGATGACATCAGAGAGGAGGGAAAGTGGAGAAAGGAGGAAGCGCCGTGAGTCACAGAGCAGAAGTGACGGGTGAAGATTGCGGAGGGATGATGGTGACAGAGAAGACCTCATGGAGTTGTCTGCAGTATCTATTGTAAGCCCACGCGTGTGCATGCTCACACACACTAATACACACGAATACACTCACGTGCTTATGACAGTTCAACGAACAGAGATTATGTTGAGACATATTCGGCAGCAGTCGATGCTGCGTGTAGCACTGTACTGTAGGCTGGTTGTAGTACACAGCCACAACCCCAACCACACACACACACACACACACACACACACACACACACACACACACACACACACACGTGCGCGCTAATGGATGTTTTTGTGGTGGGACACCCCCCTAGTGCATTATGTTCAAGCACCATACAGCCAGGCACTCGAGTTTCAGCCGAATCCCATTTGTAGCGAAAAAAACATCTGCTGCCAATTGATTTGGATAACCGATATTGACTTGAACGGGTGCGCTCGCAAGTGCGACTAATTCACTTACGGGCCAGCAACGAGGCGTGACACAAAATACGCTCGCTGACCACTTAATCTGACTGCTTAATCATTTATGTCATTGTCCGCTCATTGAGTTGCTGCAGTGTGTGTGACCTATGGTCAGTTTGCTCTTGGTTTTTATTCCTCATGGCCAAGTGACAGTCAGGGCCTGTTGCGTTTCCTGTGGGTGAAATGAGATTAAAATCTCTCAGTATATCTCTCTCTGTATTTCTCGCTTTCTCCCTCTGTCCATCCGTTTCTCTCCAACTCCCTCTCTGCATGACTCATCATCTGCAACATCGTCCCTCTTGCATGTTAATTCACTTGTTCTTTCCCTGCCTCTTCAACCCCCCCCTCTCTCACTCTTTACCTCCTCTCTGTTTACCTCTCTCTCTCTCTTCCTCTGCACGTGGCCCGTTCTTCCTGTTCTGTCACAGTAATGGGATAAATGGCCTCTCCCTCCTTGGCAGAGACCACAGAGCAGCATTAAATCTCTGAACGCCAGGCCAGCCTGCCTGCCTGCCTGCCCACTTACTGTACACCCCCAGCAGGTACAAAGACTGGCCTTAGGTCGCACGCACGCACGCACGCACGCACGCACGCACGCACGCACGCACGCACGCACGCACGCACGCACACACGCACGCACGCACGCACGCACACACACACACACACACACAGTCCATTTGCTGCTGTCACAAACATGCCTCTCTCTATTTGCTCTCTTTCTCCCTCCCTCCTTCCCGCCTCCAAGTTGATTTGCTACAGCCTAAACTCTTCTCTCAGTCGCCCACGCTTTCTCTCTCTCATATTCTCTCTCTCTCTCGCTCTCTCTCTCTCTCTCTCTCTCTCTCTCTCTCTATCTGTCCGGCCGCCTACTACAACCCCCTCTTTCCTCAGGCTCTGTTGTGTATAGTCAGAGCATGTTGATGCCAACACTCGCTCATTGTCTGTGAGCGTGTGTCACGGTCCCTCGTCCCCCTACTGTGGCTATAGGCCATAATAACCCCCCATGATGAGTGACAGAGAGAGAGAGAGAGAGAGAGAGAGAGAGAGAGAGAGAGAGAGATGCAGAGATAGAGAGAGAGGGGGGGGGGGGGGGGGTGACAGACATGCAAGGACACACAAGAGGAAGGTGATCAGTGAGACAGAGTGGGAGGACAGACAGAGGGATGGGGTAGAGAAGAAGACAAGAGTGAGAGAGAGAGGGAGAAAGAGAAATGTTTAGTTTAAAAGATTAGTCTGCTGGTCAGAAGATCAATAGCGTGCAAAGGACGAACGGATGGTCTGTCTGTCTGTCTGTCTGTCTGTCTGTCTGTCTGTCTGTCTGCCTGCCTGCCTGCCTGCCTGCCTGCCTGCCTGCCTGTCTGTCTGTCTGTCTGTCTGTCTGTCTCAGGGGAGGCCCTACCCTTGGCCCCTCTCATGGGGGGCCACATCAATAGAGATGTGATGGTTCAGGCTTCACTAGACACACACAGATGGGTCCCCCACTCAGTGTTCCATACACACATGCACGCACACACACGCACGCACAGCACGCGCACACACGCACGCACGCACACACGCACGCACGCACGCACGCACGCACGCACGCACGCACGCACGCACGCACGCACGCACGCACGCACGCACAGACAGACAGAGAGACAGGTGGACAAACGAAGGGCAGAATGACCACACAGCAAAATCCTTATGAGTGTCAAATTATACTGGGTCAAGACAGGTCAGACACTTCTAGCAGTGAACAGTTTATATGTTTTATGATGAACCCAACCCACTAGACGACATACCCAATATACTCCTGTGTTTTATATGAACCCACGACATACACAATATACTCCTGTGTTTTATATGAACCCACGACATACACAATATACTCCTGTGGTCATTTAACCCATGCAGAACAATGTTAATAAGGATCCCTGGCTAATAAGACAAATATGCTAAAACATTATACTTGCCCTCTACATTAAAATTAATAAAATCAAAACACCGTAAATATTTGTATTTCTTTCATAAATAGAGAATCTATCTAAATAGAGAAAAGCAAGTTGATGATGTCATATGTCCATGTGTGGTCCAGCCCCATGGAATATATGGAATGCACATGCTAATAAAAAGTATTTAAAACATTGCTTTGATGCTCATATTATCCTTAGGAAGTATTAAGTTGTTTCTAAGTGGTGCAACCACAGAGTTGCACCACTTACTTCACACATTTCTTATTAGCACGTGCATTCCATGCGTACCATATAGGGCTAGCCGCTAGACCATATGGACATATGACATCATCAACTTGTGACGGGAGCAGTTCCTATGGAGTGAAAGATTCTTTATTTATGAAAGAAATGAAATAATTCAGGTGTTTTTATTTTTGTATTTTAGTTGTAGTGGGCAAGTATAATGTTTTAAGGGACATTTGTCTTATTAGCCAGGGATCCTTTTAAGTTAAATTAATGCAACAACAGATATACTCCACAGTGAAATGCAACCTTCTAGCCATAGAAACTACATGTTTCAAGGACACCGATTCAATAAGGCATATGAAGTGCAATGAAATTTGTCTTCTTTAAAGATGTGATGTATATACAGTAAAATCCTCAGCACTAATACAACCCCAAGAGATTACAAATTAGTCGATCTCTATATGCTCTCAGCGTTAAATTAACACTCAGGATTACACTGCACATTTTCCTGGCATCACAAATCCTCCATCGATTGGCATTGATGCTCCCTCCCTTCTTAGAGACTAAGTGGACCTCTAATATGCATGGAAAATGCACATCTCAACCTAAAACACAACCCCACGAGCCCAGCTTTCAATAACCTTGTCTTTCTTCCTTACTGAAAGTGTTTGCATTATTTTGCCAGCCAGCCGTAACGCTGGGAATGGTCTCTGGTGCCCCGGGTGGGTTTTGTTCTTGCCCTGAGCTTCTGGCTAATATCACACATACACACGCTTGTAATGCTCAAAGTACACAAGGCCAGCCGCTGAGGCGCCTGTTTAACACAAGCAGCAGAACAATGTATTTGTTTTATAGTATTATTATTCAAACAGGCTTCCATCGCTCGAGGTCACACCAGGCAACCTTTCTGGACAGTGTGAAATACATATATGCAAATGAGGATGTGCTCGCAGCCTCGCACAGCCTCAACCTTGAGGCTGACACACACAGAAAAGGCACTCACTGGTGGGTAGGGTTTATTAATATTCCATAAAGGCACAATATGAGTTTTTGAACACAGCGCCGGAGGGGGTTGAATGCTGAAGCAATGCAGTTCTGAGTTTGGTGTACAATATGTATATCGTTAAGATGAAGTCCACACACACCCACTGCAGCCATGACTGAGTGCATGAAGTCCACACACACCCCCTGCAGCCATGACTGAGTGCATGCATGGGAGGCTGTTTGTACTGTATTACCAGTGGTTCTCAAACTTTTTCATGTCAAGGACCCCCAAATTGACACTCATTAGCCCGCGGACCCCCATTAGAAAATATATGTTGCAGGGACCCCTCCATAAGAGGAGATTGTTACGGCTCTAGCAGTGATTTTCAACCATTTTCAGTTCAAGGGCCCCCGGTTTGACCTGAATTAGGCTACGGACCCCCGTTTAATGGCATTTCTATCTCTGGGTCCCCAATAAAATCAAAGTTAATTTAACTCTGAGAGTGTACAAATGGAACCAAATGGACCTGTTAGGGTCCATTTGGTTCCATTTGTACACTCTCTGAGTTACAGCCCCATGAGAGTCCATTTGGTTCCTAATTATCATTTAGCTGGGGACCTCCTGGAACTCTCTCAAGGACCCCTATAGGGTCCCCGGACCCCACTTTTGGAACCACTGATACTATATCGTCTCTGTCGGGTGTAAACCGCATATGTCCACAACTATATGATCACAAAAAAACACAAACCGTTAAAATATGGAAATAAGAGGTTTCTGCCCGACAGCTGTCAGGAGGAAACATCATAACTCCATTTTTTTGGCATAAATCAGTGCTATTGAACATCCTTTACGTCTGTGTGTTGTTTCGAAAATATTGAACCAATGGAAAGTAGTAAAAAGTGCTCATGGAAGTAATTGACAATATATAAAGTTACAACACCAACTTTGATGAGGCTGTATTGCTTTCTTTTAAAAATATAAGGTTTTCTTTATTTCCTGAAAAATGTATATTTTTCATTTCCTGAAAAATGAACATTTTGGAGTTATGAGGTTTCCTCCCGACAGCAGAGATATACAGTATAATGTGTGTGCACGTGCATATGAATGTGTGTGTGTGTGTGTGTGTGGCATATGCAAGGGTGTAGGACGGGTAGCAGAGAAAGCACATGCAGCTCTAAAGAACAAGGGGTGAAGAATCCTAATGAATATACATTTCTCTAACATCTACATTCATTAATATCTACTTCAGATTCATGTGTCTGAGCATGGCGGCTTTATAGCCTGTGTAGAAAAGCATC
Source organism: Electrona antarctica (assembly GCF_951216825.1). Lineage (NCBI taxonomy): Eukaryota > Metazoa > Chordata > Actinopteri > Myctophiformes > Myctophidae > Electrona > Electrona antarctica. The sequence continues at coordinate 40,066,390 of NC_136811.1, forward strand.
CAACTCTCCCTCATGGGTAGAATTCCTATACTTTGCAGTTTTTGCGTTTGATCATATATCCTCGTTAAACTCTTCACCCTGACACCCCCCTCTCTTCCTGCCTGAACGAATGTATTAAAGTGAATAACGTTCACCTCTGCATTTGTAAGCTTATATCAGATTACTTATGGTGAGATATATGACGTGAGTGTATATGAAGTGATATATGCCTGTCTGTTAGTTTACGCATTATGGAATTAAACTGGCAACATCTCAAGTTGCATTTCTGCACATTACGCAATAAATGGCGTGTGAATTTAGAGAGATTAGTATTCAGGGCATTTGACTCTATTTCCTTTATGTTACCCCGCCACACACACACACACACACACACACACACACACACACACACACACACACACACACACACACACAGACACAGACACAGACTCACACAGACTCACACACACACACACTTGTTCAACACTGCAAGCATTTAATCATAACAAGCATTCTCGTAATAAAACTGTCTGCTATCTCATTGTGTCTGTCTGTTGTGACAGTTGCTGTAGAACAGAGGAAAAATGGTCCATCTAAAATGTTTATTTATCGTTCACTATTTCCACTAACTAACCTGTCAGAGGATCAGCCAGCATTAAAGCAATTTAATGTTTGTATGTTCAGTAGGCCTACATTATATGGAGTCAATAAATGTGAGTTATGATACACTAGTTTACAACTGCTCCCCCATATTTTGCATTGAAATCAGAGCTTACTTTTACTTATTTTTGACACCGCTACTGGTGTACACACATGTATACAAATACAGTACATACATACAGATTCTATATATTTTCAGTCATGTAAAACTCTGTAAGAACAGGAAATTAAGCTTTAAGCATTTTGCTTATCATTGCGGTTTGGCATATAGCCTATCTTGTATCTTCATATTTCATCTTTTTTTTTCTTTTTTCTTCATAAATTCATTCCCTATATTATGTAAACAAATATAAGGGAATTAATTTATGGGGGGGAAAAGACAAAAAATAAATAGCTCAAAGCACACATTGCGTGGCCTAGCTATAGTGAGGTGAGCTTGTTGATCTGCTATTGTGTAAAACCATTAAAACACAGGTTCTGTTTTCCATGTCCTGAAAAGTATGACGGTTTTGGACATACAAGACCACCCGACAAAAGACAGATGACATGTTATATCTATCAGTACAGTATCTAGGCTACAAAGTAAATGAATAAAATGCTAGCTACATGCTGTATAATACCACCAGATTCCACGTGTATAACCACAAGTTCACTCTCTGACCCAATGACATGCTCAATAGGCTGAGTGACTGCCGCTATTGTTCAGGTCCATTTCCTGTGCATAGTGTGTAAATGTCAGCCCCAGTGAGTTTCTCTGTCTGAGTGGGTGGTATACATTATGCCTGGCATCCAGGAACACCAGGAAGACCGTCATGACCAGTGGTCAACCAACATGTCCGTACACGGACACATGTGTCCGTGGCAAAGACTTGGTCTTGTCCGTGGCAGATGTTTTACACACCATAATAATGTTCACAATGTTAATAACACCAACAACATGTCAAGTCTCCAAGGTTCATTTAAAAAAAAATCTTTTTTTTTTCTTTTTTGAACATATTAAAACATAAATGAACAGGCAAAGGAAATAAAGGAAGAACTAGATTTAAAATAATAATAAAACAAAAATAAAATAAAACAAGGGATATCTAATATTCTTATAGTTTATGTTCGAAAACATAAACTATATGTTTATATGGCACATTAGGAGTCCACTAGTACTAGTGGTTCTCAAATGTTTTATTTGCAAAGACTCCCTTAACTCTGAGAGCGGGTCCATTTGGTTCCATTTGAACACTCTCAGAGTTACAGACCTGTTATGGTCATTCAGGGCTATCTATTCATGTGTTTCTGGTCATATTTTCTCATTTTGTATGTCTGTGGCAAAAATGGAATGTTGACAAAAATGTCCACCACAAGCCAACATGGTGATGACCTGGTCATGATGACACTATACAAACGTATAGGGCTGCATTGATTATACACAGCATGCACAGTATAAGTCAACATGAAAGCAATGTAATAGATCTTTTATAATCGACTAAATTGATTATTCTGATTAACTTCTTAAGCCCTACTTGTTGGGGTTGTACAAAAATAGAGAAAGCAGCAAATGGCCAGATGCTCACATTGTGTGCTTGCCGATTGTGTGCTTGCAGATTGTCAGTATTTTAGGAAACTGTTTTTGTTTTGTTTTTGTAGTTAGACTAACTGTTGCCTACAAACATTCACAGAGATGTTTGCACGAACAAACAAACTTCAGAACTTCACTTATTTTATTTGGCTCACATCACAATAAACAAACAGTTTCAGCAAAGAGTCCTCAGAGAGTCCTCAGAGAGCACACAGCTTGTTTCACATGGTTGTAGAGACGAGGACAAACACAGACATTAGGTTGATTCAAACCCATTACAAACAATATGAAGTTGCACATAACTGGATCATTGATTGTATCATTGATTGTCAATGTTAAGACCACAGTCACCACACATCCAATGGCAATAAAAGGACATACATTACATCTTGTCCCCTTGCCCTGACCTAAAAAGCTTTTTTCAGCTGTAGTCATCATTGAGTCCATTTAGGTGTCATAGTATTGAGTGTGTATCTGGGCCAGTTTAACATCACCTCCTCTAGTTTGATTGATTGATTGAATACTGTATTAACAGTTTGCAAAAAAGCAAAGGAAAGTACAGTTCTTATACAAGGTCTGCTAAGATGTTTTAAAACCCACGAAAGCCTACATGGCTGGTTTCCATTGGGGTCCTTCGTACTCAATTCATCGAGACATTAATGTCATACAAACATGCAGTACTGTGCAAACAGTACCAGTAGTGGGCATCATAACTTTCTCAATCACACATCGTTTTTTATGAAGAGAGTGAAATGATTTGATGATTTGTTTCAGCAGAATGTTTAGATACGTATTACCCATGCAGGCTGCAGTTTTGTGCTCTGATATTTGTTGTTTAAGGGGTCATTTGGTTTGTCCAGCATAAGCTAGACAAGTGGTTCTCAAGATGTTGTCCGGTGACCTCCAGGGGTCTTTGAGGACGTTTCAGGGGATCCCCAGAAAGATGAGGATCAATTTAATTTCACGATTATTAGAATACAGTCAGCGGCTAGAAGTAACCCAATGAGAGAATGTATTAGAAAGACTATTCATTTCATAGCTTTCTGGCTCTATGACATAGTCCTACAGTAGACGGTTGTAGAATTCTGTACAAAATCAAATCTAAAATAAAATACATTACATCTCTCACAGAATATTTTCAAATGGTTGTGCTGTAAACATACAAACGCAGAAGGCTCTTTGCTGAAATGCGCAAGCAACACCAAAATAATCCATAGTAATAATCCACTATACCTTCACTACTTTCTTGAACACTAGCCCTTTCGTAAAAGATCCCATGCCCTCACTATGAAAAAATCACACCCGTGTGAACTGAGTGGTGTAAGGTTTTATATAGCATGATCAGCTGTGGTCTGACGTAATGTCTGACGTAAATGTAGGGTCGTCTTCTGATGTGATGATTTGTGACCATGAAGTTGATTCAGCTGGAGTTTTTGTCCGATGTGAGGTATTATATAAGGTAAGGTATTATATAGCCTGATCAGCTCTGATCTGACGTAATGAAATCACACCCGGATGTGATTTCACAACTTTTTTTTGTGCAGAAAAAATGAGCATGGTTGCTACGGTCATCCAGTTCACCCGGGTGTGATTTAATTACGTCAGAAATTATTTTGAACATAGCAACCATGCTCATTTTTTTCTGCACACAAAAGCCAGTTGTAGGAGTGGTTTACACCACTCAAAAAAGAAAGATAGCCGTGACTACTTTCATAATTTTAATTCTAAATATAAGCCCCAGATATAGCCCCTTGTGGTAGTGAGAACTGCCAAGGTGTCCTCCCTTGCCAGGGTTGAATTCATCTTTCTATCCTTATAAGGGATAATCTCAGATTCATGCATGCACACACGCACACACGCATGGACACACACACACAAACCAGCACCGAGATGTTAGGTAGAAACTAGAAGTGGTAAGTATTTAATGCCCGTGGTCATAAAAAACCTCCTCTAGGGTCAAAGGTGCAGGCTATCTCTAATACAGACACTTCTCTGGACTCTTCATCAATCACAACAACATGTAGGCCTTATATAGCTGTCAAAGATGTAAGGATGTCTGGGTTATCATCACAGAGATGAAACACGGATGGAATGACACGGAAATGTTTGTACATTCACACTGAGGTTCCACTATTATATCATGGTGTGCTCTGTACATCCCATTATGCATAACAGCCATTCAAGATGTAGTGACAGTGTTCCAATGATGAAATGAAATGAAATGAAATGAAATCTATATTTACCCAGGGTATCTGGGCTAAGCTCAAGAACTTGTTTCCAGCCAGGCCCTGCTCATAGAACACATTTCATCGTAGTGGTTCAATGCCTTGTTCAAGGGCACTTCAGCGGTGGTAATTTTAACGTGTCGGACGGCTGATTCGAACTAGGAACCTTCCGGTATCAAGACCGCGCCGCTATCCGTTCGGCCACCGCTGCCACCTCTGTTCTGTTGGTGTGGTGGCGGCAACACAGACACACACAGACGCACAGACGCACGCACGCACGCACGCACGCACGCACGCACGCACGCACGCACGCACGCACGCACGCACGCACAGATAGGAACACTGAACCCACCACTGAAAAGACACAAAGGCACTGACATAAAACACAGAACCACATCTCACTTGTAAATCCCCTACAAAACACACTCAACAATGCAGGGTACCATTCTCAGTGCCAGCTAGAACTTGGCCCATGTAATGATATCATAAATCTCAAAAGCATTGCACAGGGTACCACACATGAAAAACAGAAAGTGATGGTTTGTTTGGTCACTGCTGAGCGATGCGTCTTACTGGCCTAACTGGCAGTGTGATTGCTCACCGCGGGGTCGCTTGGCAGTGGGGTGATGTTAAAGATCACGTCAGATAAAGCGGAACACACAGAGAGCTGATATTCTGGATTGTGACCATGACTCACGCTGTCGCATCAGTGCCTGGAAAATAAGCTGAGTGATCCTTTGTAGCCCTGCCAGGGAGAGAAACAAAGGTGGTGGGGGCCAGGGGGGGGCAAGGATCGATGCTTTGGCAGCATTGAGAGAGAGAGAGAGAGAGAGAGAGAGAGAGAGAGAGAGAGAGAGAGAGAGAGAGACTCAACTGTAGTCGATAAAACACATTTGATTGAGGGAAAAGGAAAAAAGTAGTTGACCACAAGAGAGAATAATAAAGATGAGAGAGAGAGAGAGAGAGAGAGAGAGAGAGAACTTCTTTCATTCCAGTTAAGCACATTGAATTGATGCACAGAGTCATATTTGAGAACTGAAAAGAGGGAGAAAGATTGGTGCCGGTGGGCATGTGGATCAAAAGAGAGCCAGAGAAGGTGGGGTGTGGGGGGTATAAACCACATGCAGTCTATGGTATAAACAAGTGAAGGACAGAGACTGAAACAAGAGGGAGATGGATCAAAGAACGACAAAGCAAAGAGTCAAAAGATGGTGCTTCAGCTCGACTGTCACTCACCCTATACCATCACTATCAGACATGAGAATTCATTACAGAGAGTAGCTTCTCTCCCTCTCTCTTCTTTCTTGTCTTCTTTCTTGTCTTCCACACTCTTTTTTCTTTAGCCTACATATTGCTCTTTTTCCTTGAGGCGATATTTTACCCATTCCTTGACTCCGGAATTAAATCACATCCCCCCAACACACACACACACACACACACACACACACACACACGCAAACGCACACGCACACGCAAACGCAAACGCACACGCACACGCACATACACACACACACACACACACACACACACACACACACCTCTCTTTCCTGCTTTGCCACGTCTAATCGGTTCTCTTCATTATTCTTTCATTATACTCCTCTCTTGCCTTTGTAGTGGTTCCCTGTCTCTGTCTCTCTTCATCCCTTGCTTTAGGCTGACGCATCAGATATTCTCTCTGTCAGGTAACCTGATTTAACATGAATTGCATAAGAACACGACACAGTGTGTGCAGTGAGAGGGGACAAATGATGTGACCGAGCAGGTGATGGAACTGTTTTGTTCAGGAAAATGACATCTACCCTTGTGAAAATTATTTACGGCATAACATTAAAACAAACAAAGTACTTGTTTTGAATGTTTGGACATTTGCAACAACATTTGTCTGTCTGTCTGTCTGTCTGTCTGTCTGTCTGTCTGTCTGTCTGTCTGTCTGTCTGTCTGTCTGTCTGTCTGTCTGTCTGTCTGTCTGTCTGTCTGTCTAACAACCACTCAGGTGATGGTACAGTAAACAGACAGCTTCTAAGGGCCATCAACAACATAGCCATCAAAGGGATTGTAATTGCCACATACTGTAGATAATCATTTTACGTACAAGGAATAAACTACTTTATGGTGAACTGATATACATTGAATACAAACATTTAATTTATACTGTATTTTTTCCATTCACTTGCATGGAATGTGCTCAGAAAAACAAGTGTTCTCTTCCCATGCAGTGTTCTGTAAGAAAACCACGGAAAGGTTTAGGACCTACAAACAAGTCTCTCCTTGCAGAGCAGAGGCATGTTGTCGGGACAAGCTCACGCCTGCTCCACTGTATGAATACCTGCACACTGGATGACCTCATGGTGACGTGTGACTGTGAAGTCCACCAAAGGACCAATGGTGCAGTAACTTGGGTACTTCATGGGTACTGTACTTGCATAATGTTTTTGGACATGCACACACGCACTCCGCACACACACACACACACACACACACACACACACACACACACACACACACACACACACACACACACACACACACACACACACACAATTCAATTGATGAATTGAACATGGTGGACCCTCTTGTAAACAAGTGTAATGCTTAATTGGGTCGTCCACTCACAGTTAACAGCCTTTGTATTGAGTTTGTGCTTGAAATGTACTGTAATTCTGCAAACTGTTAATAAATATTTCAATCAATCAAAACACACACACACACACACACACACACACACACACACACACACACACACACACACACACACACACACACACACAGAGCACCGCAACGTTGTTGTCATTGTGAGCTTGTAGATCTCCTCTGTTCACAAATTAAGGTTTCTGGAAATGTCTTGGGAAATGTTCTACATTTTAACACAGCAACTCAATGATTGCGACCGGAGGTCGCAGTTAACTATGGAATCGTGCATTTCCCTGATTTCCCGTCAGTGTGTTGGTCGGGCGCGTGTTGGTCGGACACGTGACATCACGTGAGATCATCAGGGATGGAGCATGTGATATCACGTGACATCATCAGGGATGGAGATCCCTCATCAATACTAAGCCCATGAAGATCCCTGATGTCATCAATATTGACCAGCAACTCTACATTTGACCTCAAACCTCAAACCCTTAGATCTTCATATATGGAGCCTACCTGTTCTGACATTCTATATGTTGATCCTTGCCCATCCATCCTTCCTCTTCGATGTCTCCCTTTTGACCTGTCCATTTAAACTCTAGACGACCCCAGAAGTTATTAGTGCAGCCACGCCCGGCAGTCGGCGAAAACTAGAGAATACCTCTCCCCGGATAACCTCGCTTCTCCAGGCTTGCACCTCGAAAGCCTGGTCTGTGTTACTAAATTGCCGTGTGATCCGGCCGTGAGCGGATGATATCGTTACGTCATGTTATAGTCATTGTTTTGTAGTCATCAGGCCGAAACCCTCAATCTGGAACTTCTTTCCTCAACCCGATTTTTCCCAATAAAAGCGTGACTCGTTCTCTCGTAGCCTGCAGCTTTTTTGGGGGAAATATTGGTTTGAGGGAAAGGAAGTTCCAGATTGAGGGTTTCCACCCTGATGACTACAAAACAATGACTACAACATGACGTAACGATATCATTCGCTCCCGACCGGATCATAAACCCGAAAAGGAATGCTTCCCAGGCTACTCCCCGCTAACTCACACACGCCCACGGTACGTCAGGCGGTCCATTTAAGCAGTCACTGTTCTCTGTTCACTACATGCTAGACTAACTGGTTAATGTGTGTACTGTCACTTTAAAAGCGTAATTTTGTTTACCCGGGCAGCGCTGGTTGGCAGGTATCAATACACTTTTAGACTGACATGTTGGTGCCAGCATGGATGATTACATTTATTTCTTGATCGCCTCTTGTCTTGATTGTTTAAACATGACGTCATGGGCCATACTATGCTCAATAACAGGCTTTGATAAGTCCAAAGCTTATTGATAACGGGTAATCAATAAGCTTGTTATCGGGGGAGTTTGTGATCTCAGATTGTGTATGTTGTGTATGTTGTTGAGATAATAATAAACTTTATTTATATAGCACCTTTTTTGACAGTGTCACAAAGTGCTTAACAATATAAAAACAACAGTGTTACATAACAATCAATAACAATCAAACAGCAGGCAGAATAAATTTACATTATCAAGGAAATTAAAAGCATACATTGGTTATGGGTTTTAAAAGGCTTTCCTATAAAAGTGGGTCTTTAATTTACTTTTAAAAATAGTCATCTGTAATATCACATGATCAGAGCCACACCGCCAAACTAAATGCAATAGCTTTGCAATAAATGGTAATCAGGTCAACCTTGAGCTGAAGAGTCTTAATAAAGTTCTGTTCTGTTCTGTCCTCTCTTCACCTCTCCTCCTCTCCTAGGCTCCTCTGTTCTCCTCTCCTGTAAGAATATTATATAACGAACCAATATAGATATAAAATCACATCCGCAACTCAGTTCTTAGTTACATAAGGCTCTGCAAGATATGCTATGCATGATGAATGTGTTTGAGCCACGTACAGTATAGCCTATAGCTATGCACCAACCACGCTATACTGTAAGGCTTATGTAAGGCATCGCTATAAGGTTAAGTTAGGTGATGCTAAGCTAAGCCCCCATGTCCACTGGGGGATGATTTGTTAGTGGATCTCTCCGGTCTCCAGCATGGAGAGATGATTAGGACTGGGTCGATAGCCGGGATGAGTGCCTGCATTGATGTCAGATCACTGATGCCCTGGCCAAGAACAGACAGTTAGTGCTGCTGCTGCGTATCTGAGAGAGAGAGAGAGAGAGAGAGAGAGAGAGACAGAGAGAGAGAGAGGGAGAGAGGGAGAGAGGGAGAGAGAGAGAGAGAGAGAGAGAGAGAGAGAGAGAGAGATTTTTTTCTATTAAAAGGCATAAAATGGAGGACAATATGGTTTAGTGGCTATGTTTGAATAATGACAATCCATGCCCATCTAGCTATAATATCCATAAAAAAGTTCTTTGGTGCATTTTCAGTGTGTGTGTGTGTGTGTGTGTGTGTGTGTGTGTGTGTGTGTGTGTGTGTGTGTGTGTGTGTGTGTGCATGCGTGCGTGCGTGCGTGCGTGCGTGTGCGTGAGCGTGTGCGTATGCATGTGCATGTGTGTGCGCATGACTGGAACCAGATCCAGACCTCTTCCTAAACGGTCACTTATACGCGTGCTATAAGCGGTACTGAAGTGTCCCCATTTGTATTTCAACGAGGGTTAAAACACATTATCCAGCTGTTTTGGTTCAACTATGCCAGGAATGTGTATGTTAAACGCCAACAGACCCTGCAAAGGGGGACTATTATTACCTTTTGGGTGTGCCTGTTTATTAAGTGGCTCTCAACAGCCAACCAGTCTCCATAAGAGCTTCACTACAATGAGCACACGTCAGCCTCCTAAGGGCAATATACAGCAATTAAGCCATCTCATAGTCGACTGACTTGTATTATGCTCCGGGCTTACGGGATTTGGTCTAAATCAACTCCATACATCACAGAATAGGCTACTCACTTCTCAAACATGCAGTAGTCTGGTATTACTACATTTACAATAAGCCACTTAGCTCTGTGATAATTGAACAAGGGGGGATGTACTGCAAGCCTAAAACAGAATATAGAAGGATTATATTGTCTAGGAATGAATGGTATGTTGCTATTATCTGTCAATAAAGTTAAGGTTATTCAACTTATAAAACAACAACAACTACATTATTCCCAGACCCCATGGGGCCGGCCTAGAATACTCAAAGTCTCTTATTGACTTGACTGAATCTCCACTGTTGAAACATGCATTACGTGATAATCACTTGCCTGATTCCTTTCATAGGAGAAGTGTCCTCTTTCATGCCTACATAAGTCCTCTCATGTATATCTCTCTTGCCAAACAACAGTTGCTATCCACCCTGCTCTCTCATTCAACACAAAAGCTAGGCTATAGGCCAATGTGTTTCCCCTCTTTTTAAGTCTCTTTTATTATCATTTTTGTTTTTTCTACAAGAAATAAGGTAACTGGGCATGCCGTACTCAACTCAAAAGTCTTCAGAGTATGATGCTGACCCAAAAGACACAGAAATAGAAAATGAAGTCATCAGCACTCACAGGATATGTAATACTTTTAGTGGCGCAGAAGGAAACAGACCTAGACAATCCACACTCCACAGCATTTTTTAGCCATATACCATTCATTGGCCCATTATTCTGAAACCCCAATAATTCAATTGTTCATGTTCCCTGCATCCACTGAAAGTAATAATAATAATTCAGAGATGAAGTAATAGATTTCCAGTGACTATAGTTGACCACACACAGCCTATTATATAGGCTATAGCCTATATTTTAATAAAATGCACTGTCAGGGTGTCATTGATTAATTCGGACACTTTATTTCCTACTGAAAAAACAGTGTAAACGGAGTGTATCTGACCGGTCTGTCTGTGTGCCATAACGCACCAGCTGCACAAAATAAAAATAATAACAGCCTGAATAGATGAGATAACATGCTCAAACAACCAAATACTATATTAAGACCTCAAGCGCACACACACACACACACACACACACACACACACACACACACACACACACACACACACACACACACACACACACACACACACACACACACACACACACACACACACACACACACACATAGTTTAAATCTCCAGAACAGATAACCTTTATTAGTCTGGTTGCCCTAACAGGGCAACCAGACTATTGTTATTGTAGTGTGGTTGCCCTAACAGGGCTTGTAGTGTGGTTGCCCTAACAGGGCAACCAGACTATTGTTATTGTACATTTTGATACTTTGCCGCACTACTCCTCCCACAGTTTTTGCCGCACACACTCGAGCCATATGTCAAATCGACCGGCTTCATCGGGAATCGTGTGCTTGTATTTTGCTAAGAGATCCATTGTATAGTTTAATTGATATTAATTCATTTGTTCTCCATAGACTTATAATGGGGAAATGGAAGACTAAATTTAAGTATTTTTTTCCCTTGGAGCGCCATATTTACAAGACTTGGGGGGAGGTTCATAATAATTATGAAAATTAATTGAAAGGGAATTACATCTGTCGGCCTCATGGTGGCGCTATTACAGCCCACTTTGCGTTTTCCCCTATAACTCTTGAACCTTAAGTCGTCAAATCTAAATCTCTTCTTTTTCCATGGATTCCTTGGGTCATGATGCATTTCCACGTATAGGCCACGCCCATTTTCGTCAAGGAAAAAAATCCTGCAAATTTGAATTTTCTCCAAAACACACTTTTGGCTCCTCCTCCTACAGATTTTGTCCAAATCTCACGAAAATCGGCACACATGATCTCCGGACCTATCCGATTAAAAGACCAACTGCAGAATTTTGGTAGTGCGTATACTTCGGCCGTAATCGTCGTCCGAAGTTAGTAGGAGGGGCCTATTTTACAAAAAATGCCACAAATCACGAACGGAATGTACAAACCATCCCAAATTTGAATCACATGTCCCAGGTGGTTCAATCAACCAAGTTCCAAAAGCAATTCCATTTTCATCCATAGGGGGCGCCGCAAATGCGAAAAATGTAACCGATTGTTGCAAAAACATGATTTTGGGGGGATACATCCCCCGAATTACTTACGCATGATCACAAGGTTGACGCGACATTGTAATTGGCTAGAAACATTAGTGGGAGGGGCCTATGTAAGCGACTGCGGCAACCACCTTGCCGCAGTCGCTTAAACCTTTCCAGTTTATATTCATATTTGAATAGAAAAGAGAGGTCGCACACAATGCATCGCATCGCGACGCATTGTGAGCTTGTAGATCAGCTATTTTCAAATGGTCGAAATGTATATAGGGTTGAAGTGGTTACAGTAATGTATGTTTTTCTAATCAAAATGTAAATCTCCAAAGTAACTAGTAACTAAAGTTTTCAAATAATTCTAGTGGAGTAAAAGTACAAATGTTGGCTCTGAGATGTAGTGGAGTAGATTTTTTTTCAGAATGTATTGGAAATTGGAATACAGTCAAGTAAAGTACAAATACCTCAAAATTGTACTTAAGTACATTATTTGAGTAAATGTACTTTCCACCACTGGGTTAACGGCAGGAGGATGAGTTAACAAAAACGTCAACAAAGAGAGCTCTGGATTACAAGTAGGGCTGCACAATATGGACAAAATTTCATATCTCTGTATTTATGCCAAATATTGCGATATCGATACGATATCCGATATTACCGTTAAAATTTCATATTCTACATTTTAAGTGTTGCAACACTTATACATACACGTGTGGGGATTGAAAAACCATAAAACCTGGGTGATCTACTGTATGCTATCAAATTGTATGTTTATTCATGCAGCATAGTACTGTACAGTATATGAATGATACATTCTCTGGCTGATTTTAGTTTCTACCCTTCTAAGGACCAGCTGAGACCCCAACTTTGAGAACCAATGGTGTAGTGACGGGCACCCTTTTGGTGTTTTAAGAATTATGTTATACTTTAGCTATATTCGGTTTCAAAACAGGCCGTATGCGGGTACACTATAGTAGCTTTTCGTGCTGGGGCCCTTTACTTTAGAATCATATGATAGACTGACTGATCAGCTGGTTATGTTCTTTCACCACTTTATTATTTGTATATGTAACAATACATAACATTATATGAGAGCCGCTATAATTATGATTTCCAGGGTGAATGCCTCTGACTTAATTGGCCTTATTTTCTACAGTGCCACCCTGCTCTTTGGGCCCTGCAGGGCTTGTGCCCAGAATTTCCCATTCAGGAATCCAGCTCTGACGCATCTCCAAAGCTAGTTATTGTGGTTGCCCAAAAAAGGGCAACCAGACTATTGTAATTGTAACACTTTATTATTATTATTATTATTATTATTAGTGCATCATGATAGATTTTCCGCCATTTTGAATTTTCTCCAAAACACACTTTTTGCTCCTCCTCCTACAAACTTTGTCCAAATCTCACAAAAACCGGTACACATGATCTCTGGACCTTTCCGTTGAAAACACCACAGGCAGAATTTTGATATGCGTATCGTTCGGTCGTTCGGCCGTAATCGGCTTCCGAAGTAAGTGGGAGGGGCCTATTTGACAAAAAACGCCACAAATCACAAACCAAATGTCCAACCCACCCCAAATTTGAATCAGATATCGCGGGTGGTTTAATCAACCAAAAGCCAAAAGCAATTCAATTTTCATCCAAAGGGGGCGCCGCAAATGCAAAATAAATAACCGTTTGTTGCAGAATATTTTTTTTGGGGGCATAAATACCCTCCGAATTACTTACACATGATCACAGGTGTGACTTGAAATTGTAATTGGCTAGCAACGTTAGTGGGAGGGGCCTATGTAAGCGACTGCGGCAACCACACTTTGCAATTTTTTAAAATTGCGACCTTTCTAGTTTGTTTTGCATTGCATTACATATCAATGAATAGCCAATGTTACCCTTCAATATTATCCATTTTCCAATTAAAATAGGCCAAATTGTGTAATATAATCGCTTTGTGACTTTTGAAATGTTGGCATCAGCATCAGCAATTTTTTTTTAAAATATTCCAGCATAATATTATAGCCTACATAAAATGTACAATACAGTATAGCTATAGAGACTAGGGAGAAACAGTTTGAAAAAGTCCCGCCTGCATGGCCCCTCGCCCATGCACGATTAGTCAAGCAGGTCTTTAGAGAGAGGGGGGGTAGCGAGAGAGAGAGAGAGAGAGAGAGAGAGAGAGAGAGAGGGGGGCGGGGCGGGGGTCACCTTTTGTGCAAATATATCAACCAGCCTACCAGGACTGCCACCAGCATCAGATTTCTCGCTGTGTGAGTGAGTGAGTGTGTGTGAGTGAAGTGAAGGGGCCATTCGCTTTAGCGAGACAGAGAGAGAGAGAGAGGGAGAAGAGAAAGCTGTGGAGCCTTAAGGAACACTTGCTGCCGCTGCCATAACCGCACACTCTGCACCTCAAGACAAGACACATCTGCAAAATAAAGTTGGAAAAGGAGCCATGGACCGACTTGGACACGCGTCGCTTTTGTGCACCTTGCTACTTTCTGCGTTGCAAGGTAAATAGTTTACATTATGTGCGCTTTCTTTCATTTACAGCAAGTAAAGTAACTTTCATGGTCCTGTTTGTCTAAACTGCTGACTACTATTTTAGCCATACGGGTGTGTGTGGACTGTGGAGTAGTTCTCCCATTCACCGGGACTCGAGAGGGTCAGCGGAGCTTTGAGATGAACCTGTCTGTGCATGCCTGATAAAAACCACAAGGCTACTTTGACTTTCTAATTGGCTACTGCACCGTAGTCAGTCATTGCTGGTTTTGAAGTTGGTGTTGTTATGAAAAAAACAACTTGTTTACTACGAGCGGAGCAGTCAGAAAAGAGATGCCGATAGCAGGTGGAAGAAAAGTAGCCTAAAATCGGCGCGATGTATGATAGATTCATCAGATCAACTGGAAAGCAATAGTCGGGAATGTTATTATGAATATTGGCTACACTCATTGGCGGCTTATTTCAAGGGTTAAGCCCGGCTGCCGCACTGGTGTCTTTGTAGTTAGTCGTCCGTCCGGGAACCCCCTGCTCCGCACTTGAGTGCACTTGTGCGCGTCCATGGGGGACTCACTCCTCCTCTCCGGTATGTGTGTCGCTGCTGGACGGCCACACTGGGCAGGCAGCGCTTTGATCACTCAGATCCACATACACATACACACACACGGCTCGTATAGCGGGCGCGGCGCACCCCCCCACCCAACACCAGCACTTTGGCGCGTGCGTCTCCGTGCCAGCGAGGGTTGTTGTATCATGCCGTGCGCATTCTGGCATTGGTGTTTGTTTGTTGTCCATCAACGTGTTTGAATTGACTTTATGGTTCCATCATTTGAAATGCATTTATTTTCTACTCAAGCTGTATTATTGGTATAGGCTAATTATAATATTACCAGATTATAGGTAGCTATACTTATATAATTTGGGCTCTGTTGACCACCTAAGATGGCAGGTTCTGGGGTGGGGTTTTGGTAGCTTCTGGGAACTCAGAGTTAAGGTGGATCGACTCCCCTCTCCATCTCTTTTACCATTTCTTTACTTGCTCTCTTCTCACTGCATTATTCTACCACATTCAGTTGCTTTTTTTTTGTTGCAATTTATTTCATAGCAAGTAGTCAGAATCAATCAGTCTAATCACTTATGCCTGAGTTGTTAATAAAAGTGTCTCAAATCAAACCTGTACTGATTGATGGTAAATGTTTATGGATATGAACAAAACCAATCAGGGAAACAAGGAGAGAAAATGAAAGGAGCTGCGAGTAACGAGTAATCAACAAAGAAAAACATTTTTTTTCATATAAAAAAGCTACATGTTTATCTTCTTCAATCTCAACCCCTCCTCCAGCAGTTTACCTGAAGTCTCCCTCCATTCTCCATTCCACTCCCTTCCCTTCCACTCCCTTCCCGCTCTCTTTTTTCATCCCTTAGAGATCATGTTACCCCCCCCACCTCCCAAAACCACCACCACCACTATTTTTTCCCCTCCCTCCCCTCCCCTCCCGCCCCTCTCCTTCTCCCTCCCTCTCCCTATCTGCTCAGAGAGCTCACCTGCGTGGTCTGGGAGACAGGGTGGCTGAGGTGTGGCTGCTGTTTAGAGAGCCAGGCCTTTCATGGAACCTTTAAACAGGTGCCCACGAAAAAGAGCCCTGTAATTGGAGTCCCCCTGTACATGTCCATGCAGAATTGATATTAATTGATACCCTTGTTGGTGCTATAATCTTGTCCCTCTCTTCCCCGCAACGCATGCAGTCAAAGTTTATTTTTCTACAATGACACAGTACAATTGTTAATTAAGCTTTTGCTTAAACTTGAGATGTTTTGGTCCGGTTGGGTCCATTTTTACACTCTCAGAGTTAAATTAATATAGCGGATTTCACGGTTTAGTATTGCAGTGATACAGCCCACTCTCCTTTCCCTCTCTAGTACTATACTTCTCTCTCTCTCTCTCTCTCTCTCTCTGTCCCTGCTAGCCTGGTGGTTATGTCTAATAATAGCAGCTCTCAGTGGGTCTCGGTGGGATACTGTCACACAGACCCACATTCCCAGTACAATCATGGCTCACCCACTCCCATCTCCAAACTATGTCACGGTGAGCTAAACAGGACCACGGGATACCTAACACCGGTGTGTGTGTGTGTGTGTGTGTGTGTGTGTGTGTGTGTGTGTGTGTGTGTCCTTGTTTCCTTGTGTCTGTTTTTGTGTGCATATTTGACTGTGTGCCAGTGTGCAGGTATGTGTGTGTGTGTGTGTGTGTGTGTGTGTGTGTGTGTGTGTGTGTGTGTGTGTGTGTGTGTGTGTGTGTGCCCCCGTAGTTACATATTATGTGACACACAGTCATGCAGCGCATGGCAACCCGTGGCATCCCAGGGTGCATTGCATGCCTCTGTCTGTTTGGCCCATTCCTCGGTGTTGGGTAAACGTCTTCTCTATCACTGCTCCTGGAATGTCGACGCCTTTCCCAGAGGCTTCAGCAACAGGCGGGAGGACCCTGAAATAATGACTTCATTTTTAACCAGCCTGAAGCATTACTAGTCTGTACCCAGATGCTGGCACACACTCATGGCTGCTTGTTGGAGATAAAGCGCTGGCCCCAGGGCAGCACAACGAAGGCCAGGAAACATCTGCATTCGTCTCCAATCGTTATGTGGTGTGCTGGAATTTGGGGTTAGTCTTTGAGGGGTGGATAACACCTGGATTTGACCAGCCAAATGGGGCTATTGGAAATGATTTGTAACTAAGAGAAAATGTTGACTTTAACATTTGAAAAAAGACCAGTCTCGGGTCGTAGCGTGCAGGAGGGTGGAGATTAGGACAAGAGAGGCAGAGACGGATGATATGAGAGAGAGAGAGAGAGAGACAGACGGAGGAAGAGAAGAGATACATTAAAGAGAGTTTGTCGCAGTCGGAAGAAGGTGCGGAGAATCGCTGCGACATGCGTCGACAGAGTTCAAGCTGTGATCTTTTATCGGGCCTCTTTTGTCTATGGCCGCCCTTAATTCCCACAGTCATTTCCGCACTTTTAATTTCTGCCTCGTATACCCTACGAGCTCCCCAACCCCACGTACCAGAACGGCATCAAAAGCCCACCCCCCATGGACATGTGTAATTATTATGGCATTAGTCTGTCCGGGGAAAACCTAAAACTCTGCCATTTAGCCGCGAGGAGATAAAAGCCGGGGGCGGGCGGGGGTGGTGTCTTCTGTTTCCAAGTTGCCCCTGAGATATTTGATTCCCCAAAAACCCACATCCGTGCACAGTACACAACACACGTCCATCCTTCCTTATGCGCTTATTTGTACCTGTGAATGCATGAAATGTGTGAGTCAACATGTGGACATGCTAGCACAGATACCACATGACACACTGTTTTCGTACATTCCAAAATTACAAAATAATGTACATTCACCTAAAGACCCAGAGCTCCTGGCCACAGATTCCTGGCATTGCACAATGGAAAGCTGAGCTGATGGTGGTGCGAGTGACAGATTGATAGGGGCTAGCAGGCTGCTTTGGCGGGTGGCGATTGCTCCACGTTTACCTCTTGTCTTTTAGCCTTCTGGGGATAGAGGGGGGGTTCATGCTTTTGTGTGTGTGTGTGTGTGTGTGTGTGTGTGTGTGTGTGTGTGTGTGTGTGTGTGTGTGTGTGTGTGTGTGTGTGTGTGTGTGTGTGTGTGTGTGTGTGTGTGTGTGTGTGTGTGTGTGTGTGTGTGTGTGTGTGTGTGTGTGTGAGACAAAGTCAGAGACAAATGGACTTCTTAAGGACATTCTTAACCACAGCATTCTTGATAACATGTTGGAGCTTGTCCAGGTTGGTCCCCCCTGTGTGTGTGTGTGTGTGTGTGTGTGTGTGTGTGTGTGTGTGTGTGTGTGTGTGTGTGTGCGTGTGCGTGTGCGTGCGCACGTGTGTCTTGATGGGTGTCAGTTACACATCTACAACATTTGTTTTTGTGTCAAGAGGTGTCAGTCATTCTTCCCATGAATCCCCTTCGCTCACCACAATTCACAGTCCGTAATCCACCTACAAATGAGCTGCCACAATGTGGTTGCCCGTTCACCAGCAAGCGAAAGCGCCACCGCCTCCACTCGCGGCTGCAGAGTGCATTTTTGCGGTTTGCCTGTGTGCTTCCTTCGCTCCGCTGGAAGCCCAAACAACAAGACGTTAATCATTACCTAATCTGGTTGGTGTGAAGGAAATGGAAAAAGGCACGACACTCAAGAAGGTCTTATATAGACCAGCGAGGGGATGTTCTTCTCCTTTACAAGGTGTTTTCAACACCCGCTTCTCGCTTTCATCCCTGGCAGTGAGTTTCCTGTGAGGGGCGTCTTGCAGGGTTACCAGTGTGTGCAGTGGTTGGTGAGCTGGCAGAGGATAGGCGCCGGCGGGCATCTGGGCTTGAAAGCGTGGGCTGGCACTAGGCATGTGTTCAAGCCCCTCGGTTTGAAGTCTGTTATCCAGAGCGATGTGGTTTGCAGAGGAGACTGGGAAATTCATCACACTGCGTTTTCAATCCTCTCAAGGTCTTCAAAAGAGCAACTAAAGCCATGATTACCGGGCTCAAGTACACGTGAACACAGACAAGTACACACACAGACGGTACCACATTCACGCACACACGCATGCACAGACATGTAGGCTCATGTGTGTATGTGCACGTGCGCACACATGCACATGCACATGCACATGCGCGCACGCACACACACACACACACACACACACACACACACACACACACACACACACACACACACACACACACACACACACACACACACACACACACTACAGGTCCTCATAGATAAACACAAGTTGCATTACCTCAGATTAGCTTTGTCTATGCTCCTATCTCTCTTATCCTGTCTGTCTCCGCACTCGTCTTTCGTCAACCACCCTACCTCTGTCTGACTCTCTCTCTCTCTGTCTCTGTCTCTCCCCCTCCTCCACCATTTCCTTCCACACACCCTGTGTCATTTTGTCCTTTAAAGTGATACCTCAGCAGACAGAAGCCAAGGTGTTTGTGTGTGTGTGTGTGTGTGTGTGTGTGTGTGTGTGTGTGTGTGTGTGTGTGTGTGTGTGTGTGTGTGTGTGTGTGTGTGTGTGTGTGTGTGTGTGTGTGTGTGACTGTGTGTGCGTGTGTGTGCGTGTGTGTGTGAGAGTTTTACTGTGATTTACCCCGTCATGTCCTTGTCTGTGCTGACCAGCCTGTCTTTGTACGTGCTTTACAGTTTTCACAGCCCCGCCTCCTGTTTGGAAGGAAACATGCTCCCACCCGCTGTGAGCGACGGACAGGGAGAGGGGCTTCTGGGGCCCAATGTCTCTACATTTTATTTTCTTCTTTTAAGTGCAGCCCAGGAGCTTTCCTCCAACAGATTTATGACCTCTGTTGATGATTTTTATATAAATAACCCTAACGCCTGCACACACATACGTACACCTTTAGTCTCTTATTTCCCCTTCTTGCTCTCTCTCTCTCTGTCTCTCTCTCTCTGTCTCTCTCTCTCCTCCATTATGTCCAATCTCAATGACTTGGAGCGCCACATAATCCAGCAGTGAAGATGAGAGAGAGAGAGAGAGAGAGATAAAGCCCGTTAGAGTTCTTTTGATTGGTCCAAGGCCGGTGGTTTCAAGGCTGTCCTGTCATCAGTGAGTGTTTCGAGTAGTAGATAAATGGAACTGAAGAGAGAGAGAGAGAGAGAGAGAGATGAAGCGATGGGATGAGGTGATTAGGGCTGACTATAGTGTAGTAGTGCATCATCTACACTCTGCACCCCGTGTTTCCCCTGTCTCAGGGGATGTAGAGGAGAGGATGATAGTGAAGAGAAAAGGGGCATTATGGGTAATTTTAAGTGCCGCTTTCAAAAGAGACAGGCTCGATTGTACGAGTGTACGCGTGCACATGTACACGTTTGAGCATACGTGTGTCTGTCAATATATGCCCATGCGTCTGTCCTTGTCTGTGCCTCTGTCTGTGTGTGTTGGTGTGTGTTGGTGTGTGTATGTGGGTGGGTGGGTGCAGGGTTTTCTGGGTTTGTAGGTAAATTGAAAATGCAAAAAGCCCCTTTAGGGAGACAAGGTTAAGTGCTGCCAGTGCATTTAGAGGGGAGGGGGGGGGTGCGGCAGCAGAGATGTAGCTAACAGCCTCTATTTGATAATCCATGGGGGTTTGCCTGAATAGAAAATGCAGGCAGATATGGACTACCAGGCTCCTGTAGCTCCTGTACAAATCTGTGTCACAGACAGGGAAGAGAAATATTGTGGCCATTTTGTCTCCACCACGAATCCCCCTCCCCCTCCTCTCCTGTTCTCTTCCCCGTCCGTGTCCCGTCCAGTTGCTCTGATCAATCAAATAAAATGGAGATGAGGGCGGATGAAACAACGACAGCGATGGAGGGGAAACGGAAACGGGCAGCGATCGAGAGCAGACAGGCGAGGCGGGGGTTTGAGTGTGTCAGGATTGAGGAGATACCAATTAGGAACGGGTGGGGGAGAAGGGGGAGGGGGGGTTAGTCATGGAAAATCTTGGATCGGCGGCCAAAAATATAGGGATCATTTTCCCTGGCAGGATTGGATGTGGGGGTTGGAGAAATCCTAACCTCCATCCATCTTTAAAACCTTCATCTGTCCCGCTCTGTGTGACTGACTGACTGCTGCCTGGCAAAGGGTCTCCTCTGGGAGCTCTGCAAGCTGTTGCTTCCCAGACGTCAACAGTTGCCTGAACAGCAGTTGTCGAACGCAAGCCCCCCCGCCCTCCCTCTTCCTCGCACAACACTGGGGTTCCATTACCACCTCGTGTCATTCCGCACCACTGCTTTGGCCTGGCCAAAGGGGGCAACAGGGAGTGAGGTTTAGCTTTTTTTGGTATTTATTTTTATCGAAAGTGTACACGTTGGTGCTTCGAACAACTTAAGTGCTTTGTCTCTTCAGTCAGTGAGTGGTTGTTATGTGCTTCTGGATAGAAAAAAAAACACAGCGAGGGGAAAAGTCATTGTAGCAAGAAAGCAAGCACAAGGTTTTTACGAGCAAACCAAGTGCCATTCAGTAAGTTACAGTTTAAAGGTTTTGAAGCCCCTCTGACCCAGTAATTCTCGTTTACTAAGGAGTGGTCTCAGAAATATGATGGCAGACCAGAGGCCCAAGAGATTATTTTGAGCGTCTTATCGCCATCTCATAATGATAGCTAGACGACGTAGGGGTGGCTGGGAGGTCACTAGGCTAGGGAATGTTTTCCGTGTTTAGTCGCAACTTAGAGAATGTACAGGGCACTACCGAAACCGCCGTGATTATTCTTCCTTGCTTAACCACTTGTCACGCTTCAATCTCTCCTTCCTATCAGCCGGAGAACATTCCAGCGTTCCCTGTCTCGGGCACTCGTTTTTAATCTAGTTAATGGTTAAGCGGCGTTAGGTTAACCTCCTCCCAGTGGACCTGGTCACTGTTTGACAAAGGCTTTTCATTGTGTTAACTGGGCCGGGGGGAGAGGGGGAGAGAGGAGCGCTCTGCATGTGAACATTAATTCTCCACACTGGAGGAGGTGGGGGGGATGGGGGGGGGGGGGGGGGGGGGGGGGGGTGTAGAGGAGCAGGAGACAGGGTAGTGTGAGTGGCTCGGTGCGTGTTTTTGCAGTTCAGCATTTATATACACTTTATTTGAGTGTTTAATTTGTCTGTACGTGTGCGTATATGCATGGTTTCATGCTCATATGACTGATGGAAGTATGGTTTACAACTACGTATGTTTGTGTCTGCGTGTGTACAGTTGGTATGACTTAACGTCTGTGTGTGTGTGTGTGTGTGTGTGTGTGTGTGTGTGTGTGTGTGTGTGTGTGTGTGTGTGTGTGTGTGTGTGTGTGTGTGTGAGAAAAAGGGGGTGCCCCGTGTTAGCCGAGAGCTATGCTAGCGCAGCATCGGTTCGGGTGACAGATCCTGTGTCATGTGCAGGACTGGCTGGTCAGGTGACTGGCCCAAGGATACTGCGCGCCTTTGTTTTACCGAGGTGTCACTTACCTCCAAGTCCTCTGCAACAAGGACCACGGCAGTAAAAGTTCCCCTTTTTACTTGCCTACCTCCTCCAGTACCTGTGTGAACTTGCCGTTGAAAGAGGAGAGTGCTCGGTTAAAGTTACTGTGCTGCCAAGGCCGTTTAATGTGCTCTTCAAGTCTTGTCCTGTTCTGTACTCTGTCTCTCTCAGCCTCATCATCTCTGTCTGTCTCTGCTGTCTGTGTTAGGATCTCTCACTCTGTTTTGCTCTCGGACAAACGCACACAGAAATGCCTGTGACTGTCCAATGTGCGTCCACCCGTGTTTGTCACCTTCCTCTGTTATCTCTCCTTGGATTCCTGCATTAATCACTCCCACAGCGTTCTTGACATCATCACATTCAACTGTTTGTCCTTATCCTTTTTTATTATCTTCCTGTAAGTTGCTCGTCTCCAGCTCTCCACCCCTTCTCCTCTATAAACTTGTCTCAGATTCAGAATAATTCTTTTGTAATTGGCCAAGGCAGTATGTTTGCACATGTAAGGAATTTGCCAGGGTGGGTTGCTCTTACAGGTTACAAAACATTGCGTAACAACAAAGGTGTAATATTGATGCGAGAAAGCAAAAGCACGAAAACGAAACAGACAAATACGAATAAGCGCCATCCAGTGTCCAGTCACGGTCCATCGAGCGTCCATTATGTTTCTGTGCTGCAGACAGACACACAAGTGTGTCCCGTGCCATGTGTCTCATCATCATCACAATAACGTCAACAGAAGGAGCCTACCGGGGGTGGTCTCCCATCCCTAGGGGGCACCACTGATTTAATCTCCTTTTATTTATTCTTTGACAGACAGCTCCGCTAATAACTGCAATCAAGCCTGAAACCGGGCTGACACATGGTTGCTTTCCCATGATAAGTCATTCACGTTGTTATGTCTCAGTAAACTCAAATCCGGCCGTTTGGGACGCGGTCTTAAATTACCTGCGGAAGTGAAGCCTTGAGCGTGTTGTTGCAGATCCGCTGTTAGGTTGATCCGTTTCCATTTATCTATTCTCATGCCAAATTCCCTGTATTATTAAATAGCTAAAAGGGCTTGAGTGCACTAAGCTCTATTCTGTTACCATGAGTTTTCTCTCTGTATTCCAATAATGACGTGAGGCAGAGTCGAGTTTCATAGCATGACTTGATTCGATCTCGCAGGATCGACGTACAAGCGTCGCCCCCGCTTTAAACAAATTTCTAATACTCAATCAATGGTATCCAATTGGGTTATGACTCCACGAAGCTAACTGATCCCCAATTACACGTCTCTGTGTCATCTACAGTACATCCAACGAGATGGACGGTGATTGTAATAATGTTTAACTTAGAGACTACCTAACTTATTTAGCCTCTTGTTATTTTGGGATAAAGTCATTCTGACTCCCATGTTGTAGACGTACACAACAACAACAATGAGTTCAGTTAACGTTGAGTGTAACGAAAGGACATGGCCGTGAAGCTAATATATTGTGACTGTCGTGTGACTATTCTGTGGCAGATGTGAACGGTGGGGATTAGGGGGGGGGACATTTGGTCCTATTAGGCCACCGTATGGGGGTGACGAGACGGGCACAGTCACAGAGGTCTAGGACAGGCAAGGTTAGGCTAAAGCAGATTGGGGGACTCCCCTTTGATCTCGGCCCCCCTTTCTCTCTCACAGTTTGAGGGGTTCCTGTGGAGAAGTGATGAAAGATACACAGACCCTTCATGTCAATTAGCAGTCGCAGTGCATGTGTGTACACACTCGCACGTGTGCACTCGCTCGCTCGCACAAATGTGCGCGTGCACACACGTGCACACAAGTGTGCAGTGCACAGGGGCGGCACTGGTTAATCACGGGGGAAGGGAGGACATATGTTCAATAATAAGGCAGGACAAAGGGGGACAGAGAGAGGGGGTGACGGTGCGATGGACAAAGGGAGGATGATTAGGCCATCCAGGGAGCCACTGATTCTCCATCTCTGTCATTCTTGCTCTTATTAAAGCAACACATCGCTCAATTGCATGGTAATTTGTCACATGTGACCTCTCTGTCTGGCGCTACTACTATCTATGTGTGTGTGTGTGTGTGTGTGTGTGTGTGTGTGTCTGTGTGTGTGTGTGTGTGTGTGTGTGTGTGTGTGTGTGTGTGTGTGTGTGTGTGTGTGTGTGTGTGTGTGTGTGTGTGTGTGTGTGTGTGTGTGTGTGTGTGAGCGTGAAAGAGGCAGGAGAGAGAGAAAGTGAAGGAGAATGGATCAGGGAGGCTGATGTACACACATGGACCAGTAAAGTAACGTGTCTGAGAGAGCTCTTGATCATGAAACAGACATTGAGAGATGACAGCGATACTCTCCAAGTGCCTCTCTAACAGTACACTCCCTAGCACAGCAGCTCTATGTTTATAGCTTTCAGCTATGGAATGGTTTTATGGAGATTGTTTATGTACACAGAATGAAAGCAAACACAATGCATAGTTCGGGAAGGTCTCTCTTTCTGTCTGCTTTCCCACTCTCTCTCTTTCGTTCGTTTGCCACCACGATGCCCCCGGCACCACGGCACCACGGCCGCACCCCACTTACCCTCTCTCTCTCTCTCTCTCTCTCTCTCTCTCTCTCTCTCTCTCTACCTGAACAGGGCTACATTGTTAAGACATTCCTGTAGGCTGTTGGAATGCAGGTATTAATGCAGGCCTGATTACACACAGCAAAGACAGAGAGAGAGAGAGAGGAGAAGTAGGGAGGTGAAGAATGGAAGGAGAGGAATGGAATGGGAGGGGAGGGGAGGTGTGGATAGAAGGGAGTTGAACAGGGAGGTAGATTGGGGCACAGGGAAGGGAGAAACCCACAAACGGGAGTACTTGTTGACATTTCAATGTCATGTGTATATAAATGTACAGCATGTGGGTATGTGTGTGAATGTGCCGTGTGTGTTGACATGTGTCTGTTCCTGCAGGTGTCTCTGTGTCGTTGAGGGGAGAGCTTTGGTGTGTGTGTGTGTGTGTGTGTGTGTGTGTGTGTGTGTGTGTGTGTGTGTGTGTGTTTTATAGTATGGAATGCATTTCCAATTAACTGAACAAAAAGAGAGAGAGTTAGAGTTAGAACAGTGTGGTCTGTGGGACAATAAAGCTCAGCCGTGTGTGTGGGCTTTCGTCACTTGTAGTGTTGAGGGACTTCAGGAGCATGTGAACATTACGGCACCAACCGCAACCTGAACTGGAA
The DNA here is from genome assembly GCF_951216825.1 of Electrona antarctica. Lineage (NCBI taxonomy): Eukaryota > Metazoa > Chordata > Actinopteri > Myctophiformes > Myctophidae > Electrona > Electrona antarctica. Next base: position 40,092,119 of record NC_136811.1, read on the forward strand.
TCCGGATTTAACAGGGCTTATAAATGGGTGTGTGTGTGTGTGTGTGTGTGTGTGTGTGTGTGTGTGTGTGTGTGTGTGTGTGTGTGTGTGTGTGTGTGTGTGTGTGTGTGTGACTGTGTGTGTGTGACTGTGTGTGTGTGACTGTGTGTGTGTGTGTGTGTGTGTGTGTGTGTGTGTGTGTGTGTGTGTGTGTGTGTGTGTGTTCTGGGGGGAGTAGACTCCCAGCAGTACCAGCTGGGGACAGAGGTTAGAATTGGAGAACAAGCATGGTGGTGATGATGACTCGGGGCCTGTAACTCTGACGTAGGGAGCAGGCCTAATTACGGCGCCTATCGCAATGCGTGTTTTGTTTGTCCTTGTTTGACTTCACGTCTGTCTTTCTTCATCACTTTCTGGCAACAAAAAAAAAACGAAAGGAAAGTCCTCGAATGCAAAACACAGTGCATATTTATTGAAAGTACAGTAGTGCACAAAATAGGACAAGCCTAACGAGGCCAGGACAGAGATGGGTGTTGTAATACATGCTGCAGTTGCACCATGTGTTTCAAACTGCTGGTGTTCACCTTCCTTCAGGCAGTGTTGACTCACTCTGCCTCACTCGTTTCTTCCCTCGCTTTCTGCTCTTACCTTCTCTGTTCCTCTCTCGCTCACATAACTCACAAGTCAGTATTAGCAGTATTCAAGAGAGAAAACACATTTAACACGGTTTATCTTATTTCAACATTGCCTTTCATTTACTGTTCCTCTGTCTGTGAGTTTTTGCAGTCGGGGTGCCCCCTCCCCTCTGCAGTGCTGTAGTAGTAGAGGGCTGCCATGGTTTCCACTCCTGGCTGCCTGCAGCCGGCCCAGTTGGTGGTATATGATCCAGTCTGTCAGAGAGGGAGAGCCTGCTCTCGCTGGCAAGCACAGCACTGAGCTAGCATGGCCAAAAAAGAAATCTACCATCATCCACCAACCGTCCACCCCCACTTTCTCTGTAGCCCCCTCACCCACGCACAGACCCTGACTCGCACCTCCCCATGATCACCCCATCTGCTGTGTGTGTGTGTGTGTGTGTGTGTGTGTGTGTGTGTGTGTGTGTGTGTGTGTGTGTGTGTGTGTGTGTGTGTGTGTGTGTGTGTGTGTGTGTGTGTGTGTTTATCTCCACTGCCGCTTGTGGAGTGTGGGGCCAGTTGGTGTAACGGTCCAGGACAGTATTAATGCCAGACCCACTGTCGGCATGACAGGACGAACCAAGCTACTTCCAGGCCAAAATCCTGTTTGCCACAGTAGCCATGTGGCTAACCCACAGTACAACGTCAATGACAAAAGCTACATGCTGCATTATGTGAAGGGTGTTTCCGGAGCCTTATGGCTACTGTGGTTACTAGCCAAACCCCATACCTCACTACCTGGGGCTCCCCATCCGTTCACTCATCGCTAGATTGCTGTCTTTTCACATAATACTGTAATATCTCTTGTCACTCTCTTGTAGTTCCTGTATGTGGTTGTCATTCAGATTCTCTTCTCTTCTCTTCTCTTCTCTTCTCTTCTCTTCTCTTCTCTTCTCTTCTCTTCTCTTCTCTTCTCTTCTCTTCTCTTCTCTTCTCTTCTCTTCTCTTCTCTTCTCTTCTCTTCTCTTCTCCCTCATTCCATCTCTCTCCCATGAGAAGTTGTATAAACAGTCGAGGGAGAACAGGGTGGCAGCGATGGAGAGGGACAGCTGGGCGGACACTGCCTCTGTATCGGGTTGCACACGTTCACTGACAACACCGTCTGCACCTCTTTTCCCCCATATCTTTTCTTTCAATCGTCACTAGAGGTTCATTTTTTTTGCTTCCTAACCCAAACTCAACTCACTGATTTGTTTTCATCTTGCTATCGCTTTCTCTTGCCTTTTGCCTTCTCCTGTTCTCGGCCTCTTGAACCAGCCGTTGTGGCACTTTTTCACTATCTTTCAATTTATTTGCTGTCTCTCTCTTACTCTTTTCTCTCTCCTGTGCCTCCCCGTTTCCTCCCCCTCTCTTTTATTTCTCTTCCCGCGCTCCTACCGTTGTGCGGCCCCCGCCAGTGGATTATCAGTCAGTTGACTTGGCGAGGGCAGCCAAGGCCGCCAGAACAAACAGCAAACGGTATCCAAATGATTGGCTGGCCGGCCTGCTCTGGACCGTGGAAACAAACCTCCCTATCAGGCTGAGCCAGGCTCAGCCTGCGCATTAAAACGGGGTTCGCCAGCAATGCGGGGCAGCCTCCAATGTTGATTCAACACAGTACTTTTGTTTTGTTAGCAGCAGCTGGCTTTTCCGTACGGCACAGTCGCATCTAACCCCCCCCCAAAAAATGAATTATCAGATCAATGCCGGAGCAGCCTGCGATCATTTGCCATCATTCAGTGGCACAGGCCTCAACTGCCGTGGTCATTTTTGTTTCCGGCCATTTTTTGATTATTTCCTGGCAAGCGTTTCGTTTAGATTACAACATTGATACAGCATGCCATGAATGGAGAGTAACCAGTTGTTGTGTTTTGCTGTAGGTGTAACATGTGTCCATGGGTGCCGGTATGCTAAAATGACATAATGTTGCTATAATGGAGAACACATTGTTGACAAGTTAATATGTTTATTTATTTGAGTCCATCTGCCATGGCTTGTACGTGGCTGTAACCTAAGCCAGAATGTTACCTCATTCGTGGAGGCCTATGGCGGCCTGTCCCTCCCCGCTGCTATACCCAAACAACCAATGCTTCCTAACATATAAAGCACATGCCAGGGTGGGAGCCACACAAGTGCAAGATATTTTGTGTTTGCACACTTGTTTGTAGACTTCATTTGTTTGTTCGCTCTCGGGCATTGGGAGTAATCGAGTCAATACTCATTCATTCTTTATGTGTAGTTGTTCTCTTGTTATTTAGAGAAAAACGTTCAGTTCACCAAGTAGTACAAGCAACACAGTTTAATCGCCAGCGTTAAATGATCCATTTGTAAGTCTGAGAGAGTACAAATGGCTCCATTTGGGGTCCATCCGGTTACATTTGTACTCTCTCAGAGTTAAAGAAACACTCAGGATTATACAGTGAAGCATTAGTATTAAGCGCAGGGGGTCAGAGGCTCAGTGCCTGGACAGCATCGCTGTACAAAAGCTGTAGAAGACAAGGCACTCCACCCCAGCTTGCAGTTCACGGCTCATTACGGAGACACAGTTTGTGAGGCTTGCCTCTCTCGCCCTCCTGTGCCTGCAAGTCATGGAAAGTTTTGCAGAGAGACATCCGCTGACTGACAGCTCCCACGTCTCCTGTCCATCATCGCACTCAGGCACTCCTCCGCCCCACCTCCCCCACCCCACCGCTCCTCCGCCCCACCTCCCCCACCCCACCGCTCCTCCGCCCCACCTCCCCCACCCCACCGCTCCTCCGCCCCACCTCCCCCACCCCACCGCTCCTCCGCCCCACCTCCCCCACCCCACCGCTCCTCCGCCCCACCTCCCCCACCCCACCGCTCCTCCGCCCCACCTCCCCCACCCCACCGCTCCCCCGCTCCATTCCCCAGCTCTCGACTCTCGCCGGTTCTCACGTCTTCCACAATCTGACAATCCCACTCCCACCTCTGCTCGCCCCCCCTCCCCCCCCCCCAACCTGGCCTCTCCTCCCTCTTCCCCGACATCCAAACCTCACTCCACCTCACCTCACCCAACACACCCCCCCCTCCCCCGTGCTCCTCGCTTGCTCCGTCCTGTCTTACTCTGGTACCTGTACGAACAAGCCTTCCACTCTGATCAGCCATTACTCAAAGAGGAGTCAGGACCACCCCCCTCTCTCCCTCCCTCTCTTTCTCTTTCTTTCTCTCTCTCAAACACACACACACTCACTCTGCCTCGCCGTAAATGTCAAAAAGTGCCCCGAGGGCCCCCCGCCCCGTTGCAGAATGTGTGTTTGCGTAAACTCTGCGAAACCTCCCATTATGAAAAGCACAGTGTTGCTCCAAATGACATTTACTGACACCGGGGGGGACGTCCTTCCTGTCGCGCCTCGCATCGGTGACTCGCATCTAAACAATGAGCCGTGTCTTAGACAAGCACGACGCTCGGAATCCCTAAGCCAGAGGTGGCTTCTATCAGCGGACGACGTTCGCGCCACCTTTATTGTGACACTGTGGATGTATTCAGCTGGTGGATGAATAATAATGAATATTGAATGGCCGATGCCACTGGGAGGTCTAGCCACACCTCTCCTCTCTGTGCCTTTCAATTGGACTAATTGAAACGAGTCCAACCGTGTCGCGTCCACTTGTATCTGTGTCCTCATTACATACGCACACACGCACTGATATGGAAATCACAAGGCTGACAAACTGTAACAGAACAGGTCGCTGCCATTATGGCAGACGTCCATCTGATGATGTATGCTACATATTTCATCTCACCCCTTTCATTTTTTCATTTCGTCTTTTGCCCGGGGAGGAGGGTGTCTATTTCATGTTGGCCACTCAGGGGGCCTTCACTGTGAATTGCTCGACATGTCTTTCACCTCGTCGCGTCTCTTGTTAAACGATCTACGCCAGCAGGGCTGAAAGGAAGGCTGGCTCTGTAGCACACCTCCACCTGGAGATGTAGAACACGCACCACCCATCCCTCCATCGGTTCCTCGCCTCCCTAAAGGGGGATTTATACTGATACTGAAAGATCTACAAGCTCATGATGTGAGCTACGTATGTATGTATAAATCACTCTTTAAGATATTTTCGTTCCGCGACACCGGTGAGCAGCCAAGCACAAACCAGGGGTATAACTCTACTCCTCTCTCCTGCCTCTGCCTTTCTATAAGCTCTACCCAACACCCTTTCTTAGCCTCTCCATTCCTCTCTTCCTCCCTCCTTTCCTCATCCACCCATCCATCCCTCCATCCATCCATCCATCCATCCATCCATCCATCCATCCATCCATCCATCCAGCCATCCATCCCTCCACCCATCCTTCCATCCATCCATCCCTCCCTCTCTCCGTAATGCACAACCTTCTCTCAGCTTGGTTGGAGGAGTGGAAGGAGCAGAAGATGGTGCCAGGATAGTAGTGCCGCTGATAGTTAAGCTTCAACACTCTGCCTGTTCCAGGAACACCCCCTAACACACACGCACGCACACACGCGCGCGCCATATTGCTCCATATTTCACGCACAGATGCTTGCAGATTTGCGCTAGCATGAATACATCTTGCCCATCCTCCCATGCTGGCTGACCACCTTGCTCCCTGAATCACACATAAATGCACACACCTCCTATCTCCACACAGAGCCAAGTAATAAGCCATTGATAACTTGCCATATCGCTTTAACTCCCTGTTAATTAAAAACAACCGCATTAACGTTAAACTATACGCACTCCCCCGCATCAACCCACCCCCCCCCCCCCCCCCCCCCCCACTCTCTCTCTGTGGTATGCAGTAGCTGTGATTCAAGTTATATCACCGGGGCACTTTGACATCTCTCTCTCTCTCTCTCTCTCTCTCTCTCTCTCGCTCTCTCTCTCCTCTCTCTCTCTGCCTCTCTCTCCCCTCTCATTCTTTCGTCCTTTCATGTTCCTGCTCTGCTTTGATGCTGGCTGTGTTGGCGATCAGCATTGTATCCTCGTGCCAGTCTTGGCCCGTACACTCCCTTTTAACTTTCTTTCCTTTTTTTTCAGTGCCCGTCACAGCCCGTAATCTTGACCCGTCAATCTCTGTCTGGCCTCTCTGCCCCCTCTCTCTCTGACTTCACCTCTATACCTCTCTCTCTCTCTCTCTCTCTCTCTCTCTTTCTCATTCAGTTATTGTTTTCCTCTCAGAGATTCAGACCATATCTTGAGCTGACAGGAGTGTGTGTTTTAGTGTGTTTGCATAAGAATGGGGGCACACCACCACCAGCGCAGCTTTTTATCAATGGCTCCTACACTGCAGAGTACAGAGTGTTCATTTTCCAGTGAGTGTAAAGCTCGTTCCATTATGAGAAAAATGTTTACACTGTCACGCTCGAAACCCACAGGGCGTGCAAGCACTTTTCTTCCTCACTTGCCGCGTGAGGGCATATTTTTATTCCTGCTTCGAGTGGAACCATTTGTTGTTCTCATTGAAACGTGTTGTGGCCACAGTTTGCTGTGACTAGTCGCAAACAAAACTCTGCGCGCAATAAAGCGTGTGAGCGACACTGTTTTGATGGGTTTTGTTGGATTTTCCGTCAGTTCAACACTCAGGATTGTGTGTACAGTCTGTGGATATGTATTTTAGAGTGGACGTGGAAAGCAGTGCAGACAAAACTGAAGAAATAAGCTTATACTTGTTCTCAACAATCAGGATGTTAAATTCCCCCTTCAATGTTGGTGTACAGTTACAAAGGCTTCAAGGCTTGTCATGACTCAAACAACCTGAATGTCAGGGAGATGCTTGACTAACTCAGATGAAAAACAAAATGTGTTGCGTACATCTGTCAGTGAACTACAATTAACACGATAACTGAGCATGTTGTTAAGTCATCAACTCAATGGCACTGGTCAGAGCCTCCAGCTGTGTCAAAATATTGAAAGGAATTTTGGGCTGTATGGCCACTGTCTTAGGGGCACATTTACGCTGTGCGTGCGTGCGTGTGCGAGAGAGGCAGTTGGCTTTGTGTGTATATAACGAGTCGAGTCAGCAGACTTTCCGCCAACCCAAATGGACACCTCTAGGCCCTGCTGCATGGAGGGAGCCTCCTGGATATCCTTCAAGGAAGGACAAGTGTCATGGCTGTAGTGGTTAAGCCCCAGCACAGCCTTGTTAACCAGGCTGTAGTGGTTAGTGTCCTGGCTGTAGTGGTTAAGCCCCAGCACGGCCTTGTTAACCAGGCTGCCCTTGAAATGTGACTGGAGGAGGAATGGGGTGACACAGGGTCAAGGCGCACGGAATGAAGAGGTGACCCTGTTGAAATTAAAATGCCAGCTAGGCACACAGACCACATAGAGCTGCAACAGTGTGATGTTAAAATTGTGTGTGTGTGTGTGTGTGTGTGTGTGAGTGTGAGTGTGAGTGTGAGTGTGAGTGTGAGTGTGAGTGTGTGTGTGTGTGTGTGTGTGTGTGTGTGTGTGTGTGTGTGTGTGTGAGAGAGAGAGAGAGACAGAGGAAGCATAGACCACTGGGTCACGCTCATATCTGGTGTGAAATCACAGGGGATAGCTGGAAGGAATGTCGGGCCGTGTGTGTGTGTGTGTGTGTGTGTGTGTGTGTGTGTGTGTGTGTGTGTGTGTGTGTGCGCCTGAAGGAGGAAATAGCTTTCGAGTATTTTTTGCCTTCTGTGTGTTTTCCAAAAAGCAGGAAATGGGCCCCATGTTTTCGGTGCCCAGGGGGTTAATCAGGCTCTGTGCCCACCAGACAGACAGAGAGAGAGAGAGAGAGAGAGAAAGAGAAAGAGAGAGAGAGAGAGAGAGAGAGAGAGAGAGAGAGAGAGAGAGAGATTGTTCCACAGAATTCAGAGTTATTCCACATAATGAGCAGAACGTGGGCGTGGCCGTTTAGCATGAAACATTTTTTTCATTCATGTTTGTACGAGTGACCTTTTCCCCTCCCTCTCTTCCTCCGTACCCCCCCCGCCTCTTCCTCCATCCCTCTTTCCTCTCCTTTTCTCTCTCTGACAGCGTCACGCTGCTCCCCTTTTGTCTGCTTTTTGTGGAACCCCTGCATCTCTGCCGGCTACCGTGCGCTCACCTGCTCTCTCTCTCTCTCTCCCCTCCCCCCTTTCCCCGCTCTCCACCTCCCCTCTCTTACACCAGTGATTCTAAACCCTTTTCATTTCAAGGCAATATTGATACAATTCAAAACCTAGTCCAAGTTCTACAACACTCGGTGAAATCATCACGCGACGGTTGCCTGTGGCACGTGAATCAAACGTTTCGGCAAGTGGGAGTAACCTTTAGCAAGTAGAACATGACCTGTACAGTACTTTCCCGACAGGCAAGTAGCTCTGAGACCTTATCGCGTCAACCCCTGCTCAGTCAGTGTCGTTTTAACTCTTGAGAGTGTACAAATGGAACCAAATAGACCCCAAAAAATGTGTACACTATCAAGAGTTACAGACCCGTAAGCAACATCCATTTGGACCCCTAGTGGTCCCCGGATCGGCGTTGAGAGACAGTGCCTTCCATCACCCCTCCCCCACCCCCACCCCGACCTGTCCGGCTCTATATCTCCCGTCCTCGAGGGCCCGTATACAGGTTGGGACGTGCGTTTTGTTTTGTCTTGCTCGGGTTTCACACATTCCAGATGCTTATCGGGCCGGGTCCCTGAATTAGCTTAGCGTTTTTTTAGCTTCCAACTGATAGCCATCTCGGCAGCACCGTGACACCCAGGCAGTGACGGATGGTCACCACGCCCATCCCCTGCAGGCCTGATGCCCATGAGGCCAAGGACCTGACCTCCACCAAGTGTGTGTAGTGACAGCCATTCACCCATACCTGAATAATTAAACCAATGAAAGGAAAAAGACAGCAGCGCACACACAAAACGAAACAAAACAAACATTCTGCCCGATGCTTATCTCAGAAATGGTCTTTGTTCTTCTTATAGATTCACCTCGTTGCCTTTTGAAATGCAAAAAGACTGTCAGCCAACGAGGCGGCCGGTGGAACGAGTTAAAGAGAAAATGTGCAGATAAAACGTTTAATATCGCTGCCATTTGACCTGATACTCAGTCTATTATATCCCATTTGTTCCCTAATCACTTCATCTGCATAGCTATGAATAATAATTGAATGAAGCCCTTAATGAGGGTGGAAAAAAAATGTATGCCTCAGTCTTGGAATAATTGCTAATGCAGTAAATGCATTGAAACTGGTCCCTTATACGAAACTGAATAAGATAATGGGGGTTATTATGTGTGTGTGTTGGAAGGGGGGGGGGGGAGTGATCGCTTTTGTGGAATATGGTTCATGACCTGTAATTATCGGAACGGAAATGATTTAGAGCAGGCAAGTCTTTTATTCATTATATTCTGTATTTCATCTATTATGTAATGTTCCCAGGTAACGGATATTACCTGTATATTATATTCTCTCTAGTAAAGGAGGTATACATGATCCCAGTGTGTGGTGAAGAATGCCTTTGCGTGCATCTATGTACTATATTTGAGTCTCTGTCTGTGCAGTCGTGCACACATATTTGTTGTGCGCCTCCTATGCAGTATATATGTACGTGCACTGTGTGTGTGTGCGGCTGTGGAGTGCATACTACTCCATCTATGATTGAGAGTCTGCATGCCTCCATGTGTACATATGCCAGTGCGTGTGTACTGTGTATATATATATGTGCTTCACAGCGAGTGTGTGTAAGTCTAGCCAATCTAATCCGGCCTTGGGCCGCCTGTATGTCCTGCAGGCTCAGTGTCAGCAGTCAGACTTTGATGTCCCGACGCAATTTATTCCCCTGGTCTCTGTGGACTCTCCCCTCACCGCTCGCATATTACCAACCAATCAATATCCTGACCTACCTTTACCCCGCCCCTAACATATAGGCTCCCTGCCGTTTTCATTATGCCCCCCTCCGCTCTCCTGTGTGCATCCTACCCAAACTGTGACCCGCAACTGGAACCCCCAACCGTGAGCCCACCCCTTATTTATCCTGCTTTGACCAATCATATTTCATCTCCAGCTATGACCATTAACCTCGATGGCTGGCTCAACACATTCAGCCCGTCCTCACGCGTAGCCTACACACACACACACACCCACACACACACACACACACACACACACACACACACACACACACACACACACACCCCGACCATTCAATATAGCGTTCCCCCATCTGGACATGGAATGTGTTGAGTGGACCCCAGTTGCCTAGATTGCCCCGCCCCCATAACACACACACACACACATCCCAACACCGTAGCCCACCCTGTGCTGGCGGACCGACTCAGAATGAGAGAGGACAGGTGTGCCATTATGGAGCAGATTAGCCAGGAATGCTGGGAGGTTAAAGTGTGATTTATACGTTGTTGTGTGCTGGGTGTCGTGCTCAGTGTCACGCATGTGACGCATTGCATTGTGAGCTTGTAGATCTGATATATATACGCCGGCAGGCAATGCCAGCTTGCAACTAAGTATGAATCAGGCTTAACACAGAGGGGAGCTGGCCGACTGGGGTGCGTACGTGTGTGCGTGTGTGCGTGCGTGCGTGCGTGCGTGCGTGCGTGCGTGCGTGCGTGCGTGCGTGCGTGCGTGCGTGCGTGTGAGACTGTGTGAGACTGTTGAGACTGTTGAGACTATGTGACTGTGTGTGCGTGCGTCCGTCTCTGGCTGCATTCACATTGGTTTCGGATAATGCATGTCCACGGCGACGTATCGCTGTGATCTGCGTGCCAGAGATTTTCTGTGTGCGTGCCTATACTTCCACATGCAACTAATATGTGAGAAATGCCCACAGAATGTGTGTGTGTGTGTGGGTGTGTGTGTGGGTGTGCGTGCATTTTTACGATCGCATTCACATGAGTGTACGTTAATAGGCATGTCCACATTGTACATTATCCGTGCTGTTTTCTTCTGTTCATTTGCCAACATGTAAACTATGCTTACTGTGTGTGTGTGTGTGTGTGTGTGTGTGTGTGTGTGTGTGTGTGTGTGTGTGTGTGTGTGTGTGTGTGTGTGTGTGTGTGTCCGTGCGTGCGTGGGGTGTGAAATGACTGCATGTGAGCGCATACCACAGCTCCTCGCCCTACCCGATGTACCCATGTATGGGTAGCGCCCCTTACTATCTCCTTGTCCCCTTGCTTTATCTCCTTGTCTCCTTGCCTTATCGAGCAGCCTGTCTTGAAGTGTCAGTGCAAAGAAAAGAAAGCAGTGTGGTGGAACACATTCTCTGCCTTCTGTGTGCATAGATATGTAAAAACATACCTAAGATACTAGACACATACGTGACAGGAAAGATAATACCAGATGACGAAAAATATTACCTAGATTGTTGTCTGTTCTTACTCAGTAACATGAGGGTATTTTGTCTTCCTAGTAAGTGTAACTCTTGGAGTGTGCGTGGGCGGCGGGCGCGTGTTTGAGACAGAGAGAAAGGGACAATCAAGTAAAGAAAGTCTGAAAGACGGACGTTACTGTCTACTCTACTGTATATCAATGAGCAGGTGCCATTTCTCCCATTAGGGTTGTTAGCCAAAATATAATATCCAATCCCCAAACTAGTGAGTCAGTCAGTCAGTCAGTCAGTCAGTCAGTCAGTCAGTCAGACAGACAGACAGACAGACAGACAGACAGACAGACAGACAGACAGACAGACAGACAGACAGACAGACAGACAGACAGACAGACAGACAGACAGTCATGTGGTTTCTATATGTGCTCAAATTAACTCACTTACTGTGGCTCCAACCTCCAAGCAGATAGTCACAGCCTCAAAGCTGTGTCAACTGTCAACTCCTCACGCGTGTGCGGTTGTGCTGTGCCATTGTACAGTGCGGAAAATCTCAAACTCAACTTAGTCGGGGGGTGTGTGTGTGTGTGTGTGTGTGTGTGTGTGTGTGAGAGAGAGAGAGAGAGAGAATACACAAACATGCTTTCCACTTATTTTTATTCACCAATATGGCATAATGCAGTGACTTTGACATAAGGCGGCGCAGGAGACGCGCAGAAACTCTAAACTATGCAGGGGCGTGACAGGGCACGGAGGCCTGGTAGGCGGCGGCCTCGAATTGGGCGCGGATCAGCAAAGGGGAGCGAGGGAGCAGACATGGATTTAGAGAGAGAGAGAGAGAGAGAGAGAGAGAGAGAGAGAGAGAAGGACAGGAATGTAGGAGAATAATTAACAGTGAATTATTCCATCTCTCAGGGATCAGGCGGATTAGGGGTCGGCTTTGCTGGGAATACCTACCTTTCAGTTTCAACATGAGAGTCTGGAGACTTTATGTAAACCTGTGTGCGTGTGTGTGAGTGTGTGTGTGTGTGCGTGTGCGTACGTGTGTGTGTACAGTAATATGCTTAGAGTTCATTGACCGCTGAATGTAACGGTCCATTTGGTTACATTTGTACACTCTCCTGAGTCACAAATCGTTAGGGTTAGGGTTATCGTTGGTGTTGTGGCAGAAATGTTGTTTGTCCAAACCTTTTCAGGAAACAATTCACTAAGTCACAAGCTCTGAGATGTTTTCAAAAACCTGTCAGTGGCGATACAGTACATGTGTCTGCATTTGAATAGGGGTGTGTTGTCGTGTATGTATGTATGCGTGCGTGCGCATGTCTCCTAGAACACCAGGAGGCCTGGGGGTTGTGTGTGTGTGCGTGGCAGTGTGTGTGTGTGTGTGTGTGTGTGTGTGTATCCGTGTCTGCCAGCCAGTGATTGTGTGTGTACTGGTGTGTGACTCTTTGCCCCCCTCTTGCTGAAGTTCATCCAAGCATTATGAGCTAATCCTCCATAATAGGCAAAAAAGACAGAGAAGGAGGGAAGGGTGCAAGGGGGGGTGCCAGCGATAGTGAGAGGTACTGTACTGTGTGTGCGTGTGTGTGTGTGTGTGTGTGTGCGTGCGTGCGCGTGCGTGCGTGCATATGCGTGTGTGTGCGTGCGCAATAATATAACCCTTGTTTGCACTGTTCATGTATATTTATGTGTCTGTGTAGTATCGTGTATGTATATGTATGTTGTGCTGCGTTCGAAGTGTGTGTCTGTGATGCGTGTGTGTGTGTGTGTGTGTGTGTGTGTGTGTGTGTGTGTGTGTGTGTGTGTGTGTGTGTGTGTGTGTGTGTGTGTGTGTGTGTGTGTGTGTGTGTGTGTGTGTGTGTGAGTGAGGTTCACCGATGAGAGGGAGATGGATTTGGGGGCCAGACAGATTGTTGTACGGTAAATCTATGGCTTATTCTCTGTTTTGTGTCAGGAAGTGTTGATCGCCCCAACAGGCAGATGACTCACGTTGTTTAGGTGAAATCCCAGCCCCCCCCTCACACACGTACCCCATAAGACTAACCCCAGGACACAGAATTGACTTGCAAACATGTTCTTTTGTGACATGAGTCATGGGGGCGATGCCAAAGGGTCAAAGGGGCGAGGAGCAGATAAGTAGAGATTTACCACATCGCTTGACAACAGTGCGGCGCAGGGGTCAGGGGAGGTGAACATTAATTACCCGACAGCATTTAAAAGATCTCAGCTCGGGCTAAAAGTCATGTACGGATACATCGATACATCAAGCCCACATCTTGACTCAGGTGTCTCGTATCTCTCTGCCCTCCTTCTATCTCCTAATATATATGCGCCCCCCTCCCCACACACACACACACACTGTTACCACTGTCTACACTGTGAAAGAGTGTTTGTCCAAGAAGAGGAGTGAGAGAGAGAGAGAGAGAGAGAGAGAGAGAGAGAGAGAGAGAGGGAGTGAGAGACGGGGAGGAAGAGGAGAGGAGGGCAGGTGCAGGGGCCAATATCTGTGATGGCAGTGGAGGTGGGAGGCAGTGACCCATGCCCTCTTTACACCCACCTCGCCATCTCTGTCTGTCTGTCTGTCTGTCTGTCTGTCTGTCTGTCTGTCTGTCTGTCTGTCTGTCGCACGCACGCACGCACGCACGCACGCACGCACGCACGCACGCACGCGCACATCTTTCAAGTTTTCCAATTCCATGCCCCCCGCCCTCGCTCTCCCATCTCTCTATCTTTGGTGTGCCTCGGTCTCTTATAGCAGCCCTCTCTATCTCTGCCGCTCACACATGCAGGCTTTACCGGCCCGCTGAGCACGGAGGCCTCTCGGAAACCAAACGGAAAAGAAACACAGAGAGACAGAGAGGCAGAAAGAAGGGATGGACGGATAAGAAAACAGCAGAGGGACAGAATGAAAGGGAGGGCTGAATGACGGCGTGCACCAAGTGGCCTGTTATCTCATTACAGCGGGTAGCCGGGCCCGTCACGCCTGGCCGCCCTCAACCCCCACCCCGCCCGCCCCGCCCCGCCCCGCCCGAAGCCCATCCTCACCCCCCTACAGAGTGCCCTTGGCCCGCTTCTAAGAACCCCCCTTTTATATAGCCAGCGCTCTCATGTTTCAGCTACAGTGCACAAAGAGGGACAATTTGCCAAGCTTTTCACGAGCTGTCCGCACCGGATTTGTGTGTGTTTCAGTCAGGGTCGGTTCCACAGACACAACTATATGAACACACACCAGTAGCCCCTTTTAGCTGCTTATTATATTATACAGTGATATTGGAAACAATGGAGAGATTAGTGAGTAGCTATTTTCTACCTGAATTTTCGTCCTACTATTCCCCCTCTCCTCTTCTTCCTCCTCCTCCTCCTCCTCCTCTACCTCCCAGCCCCATGTGGGGTTTTATTTTTTTACGTGAAGGGTTTGAGAAGGGAGCTGCTGTCAGCTAACGGAGGAGAAATAGTACTCGTCTCTCTCCATTTCTCTCTCTCTGCCTGCTGCCAAAATGAAGGCTCATTAGAAGTGAAAGGAGGGCTGAGTCTAAATGAGACTGCCTGAGTGCTACTCAGCACTGCTAGAGATGGGGAGAGAGAGAGAGAGAGAGAGAGAGAGAGAGAGAGAGAGAGAAATGGACATCAAAATTGCCAGTGAAGAGGCAGTGGACTACACAGGCAAAAACAAAAAGTGTGTGCGTCGTCAAAATGAAATCGGGGAGCAACCTTGGAGCGACGGTTACCAGCCGAGAGAAGGAGTGAGAATGATCATGTGTTAGAGCCAACATGAGGCCGTCTATCACCACAAGCTCCATAGGAAGCAGGGGATAGGTTGCGTCCCCGTGCTATTTACCCACAGCTGTGTCTGTTTACCCCCCAGCCCAGTGTGTGTGTGTGTGTGTGTGTGTGTGTGTGTGTGTGTGTGTGTGTGTGTGTGTGTGTGTGTGCGCGCGCGTGTGTAATCAGTCTACTGAGGAACAGGCCCTTTGTCAGGCCAACAAAGCACCTGGGTGTGAGAATTCAGGACTAAAGAATGGGCATCAGGGAGAGAGAGAGAGAGAGAGAGAGGTGGAGAGGGAGAGTAAATGGGGTGATAGTGTGTTGGTGGAGGTAGTGTGTGTTTGAGAAATTAATATAGGGCTGTTGAGATACAGATAGCAAGCAGGTGCGTTTGTGCGTGCGTGGCTGCGTGTGTGGCTGCGTGCGTGCGTGCGTGCGTGCGTGTGTGTGTGTGTTTGAAGGTTGTCACTATGCGTGAGACTGTTAATGTAAAAGTAATCAGATCATAAATAGCCTACTGTAAATAGAACATGAGTAGTTCATCTCTGAGTCATCAATTTGTAAATATATGAACCTTGGCAGGCCAATGCATCGCAGTCATCCATGTGTGTGTGTGTGAGTGTGTGTGTGTGTGTGTGTGTGTGTGTGTGTGTGTGTGTGTGTGTGTGTGTGTGTGTGTGTGTGTGTGTGCAATGCATGTGTGTCTACTGTCTGCCCATGTGGTAGTGTGTGTTTGTGTCCAGGGCACGTGTTTGTTTGTGTCTGAGCATGAACCTGTAAATGCTTGACTGTGTGTGTGTGTGTGTGTGTGCGTGCATGCGTGCGTGCGTGCGTGCGTGCGTGCGTGCGTGCGTGCGTGCGTGCGTGCGTGCGTGCGTGCGTTTATTTGTGTGCATCGGTGCCAAGTTCCAGGGGGGAAAGGGGACACGACAAGAGAGGAAAGACTCACCTTTTCCTCTCCTTATTCCAAATCTCTTATTCTCATATCTCTACATCGCTGCTCTGCTTCCGCAGTAAAACAATGTAGCTCTTTGTTTTAATATCTAAAACAAACCCGTGACCAGCTACTGCACAGAATCCTCAATGTGCGTGTGTGCGTGCGTGCGCGTGTGTGTGCGCGTGAAACAGCAAACAAACACACTCGCTGCTGGATTCGGTGGACCTGCTCCAGCGTGTCTTATTTCAGTAAATGGAAGCAAATTGAGTCATCTTACAATTTCTGTTTTACCTATGCAGCACAAAACAAGGAAATGAATAGCCTAGTAGTACAACCGGCAGATTCCAGGATAGAGATGGACATCAAGGAAATGAATGAGAGAGAGAGAGAGAGAGAAAGAGAGAGGGCATGCGGCACTTTGTCCTAACCCTTTTAGCGAGATTAGCTGTAGCCTTAATGTCTCCCTCTCTCTCTCCTCTCGCCCTATTTATCCTCTGAGTCAGCTATCCCCCTCCTCTCTCTCTCTCTCTCTCTCTCCCTCTCTCTCTCTCTCTCTCTCTCTCTCTCTCTCTCTCTCTCTCTCTCTCTCTCTCTCCTTGCCCCTCTCCCTTTGACATCGCGTCTTGGCTGTAAAGTGTGTGTGTGATGACATAACAGAGGTGCCCCTGCCGTGCTGTTGCCAAACACCCAGGATAAAACCGGACGCCATGTGACGCGGAGCGTCGCAGATGAGAAAGCAACATCTTGGAAGTGCAATGAGGACACTCTTGCGATGACATAATGTCCTCCTCTCGCTTTTTGTCTCATCCTATCAGCCCTCTCCCATTATCTGTGAAATGTTCTCCCCAATGAAAAGTAGGCCTAGTGTAAGAAAACGCAGAATAAAACTAAGATTGTGTACATGTCCCTTACAACCTTGGGTCTAGCTAGCACTGCACGTCCATTTTTGTTACAGATCTTGTGACTATACCGAGAGCTGAAAGGGGAAATGAAACCCTTGGCTGATTTTATAGATTGTTTTCTTGTAGAGGGTAAAAAACGACATGGCACGCTGACCTTTAGTACACTGTGCAAAGCTGCAGCTAATGCAGTTAGTAATGGCTGTTATAGGTGTTCAAGCATTGAAAATGCTGTTGACTACCAAGAACGTACGCAATGTTACTTCAAATTGATAAGGCACATGCAAAGTCAAAGCATTAGAAGTGTGCTCAGCCACACTCATCACTCTCTATCCATCTCTCTCTGTCTGTCCATTCATCATTCTGTATTGCCACTCTCCGTGTATTGATGGTTCTCTCACTGTTATGAACTTAATTAGATGGGCACATTATGGATGGCAGCGCCGGTAGCATATGCAGCCAGAATGCCTGCAATGCATATCATTCTGATCCATTAGGACGAGTCATTTACCGAGGTAAATAGACAGAAGGGGGAGAATTGAATAAAGCCATTTCCCTCTCATCTTTCTCATCATCGTTGCTCTTCCTCTCTGTTTCTCTCACGCGTACGTGTCCACTCCTGAATCTCCTCCAACTTTTAAACCCTCCGGCCTTCGCATCTGATCTTGTTCTTTGCACCGAACTTTGTACCGTATCAATAAATTGTACGCCCCCACCTGTCGTTGTTTTGTTTCTTTCTCTTTTTTTTTTACATCTTCTCCCCCTTTTTCTCCGTTCCTCCCTTCCTCCCTCCATTCTCCTCCTTTTACAAATTTAGTTTTTTTTCTTGTCCCTGGGGCTCCTTTTCAATGCATGAGGGAAGAGCTAAAGAGAGAGAGATTGGGAGAGAGGCGGGTGAACGAGAAAGACTGGGGTGTATTAATTAGAGAGCCCGGGGCGAGAGAGAGAGAGAGAGCGAAGCGAGGGAGTGAGAGAGAGAGAGAAAATGGAAAAGGAAAGGATGAGGAGGAGCTGTACTACTGGGGAGCAGGGGAGGGGTGGTGGGGGCATTCTGGGGGCCCCCTGAAAACATTAAATATTAACACCTTTTCTCATCTTTGGCCCTGTAGTGACACACACACACACGCACACACACACACACGCACACACACCCCAAATTGAGTTCACCCAGAAAATGAAAGGCAGCCGTGGAAGGGACAGATAGTGTGGTAATTGGCGGGTCCTCTCTGTTTTGTGAGCCTTTGATTCACAAAGTAATGAAATTCCGCTTGATATTCTCATCCAATCTCACATGTCATTCAGCGGTTAGGTTCTTCTAGGCTGTCTGCTTCTCTTTGTTAGTGCCACTGTGTATAAGCCGCTAATACGACCTAGACACTTGGCAAATGTCACATTATCTCACTTTTAATGGAACCACACGTACCAAAAAAATGACCTGGTTTTGTTCACTCAAAAAGGTGTAGCCATTTAAATAACCTAAACAACCTAATCAATGAAGCCGTACACATCAAAGCTACCTTTTTTGTGTGCAAGTGCTTATAAAGCAGTGCCTAAATGTCAGACGTATTGTGGATTGGAAGACAGACGCATTGTGTGGATTTACAGTGGTGCGTTCTGTGAATTCATTGCTCTGGGTGTGTGTATAATGGTCTCCCTCCCACATTTTGTCTTGTCTGTTGTTAAATATGTAGCCTGCTTTTTGAACCATAGCAATGTTTCTCTCTGAAGTTGCGAGTGCTGCGCTGTCAGCCATTTATATTCATATTCTGAGTTGTTGTTCTGCCTCGGCGTGTCCTCATATTCTCTTCCTGACTCGCTGTATATCGGTAAAGGAGAATTTCGTGCTAGAAAGGCTTCCTCACCTTTAGTTGCAGTTGTTTGTGCAAAAACGCATTATTGGCTATTTCCCCTACCATAAGCACTCAATGGGGCGTGAACTCTTGTCTATCGCGAGACTTCGCGAGCTCCATCCATTTGCATGGGGCTCGCAATGTCTTGCGAGAGTTCACGCTTTACGGCTGGAACATGGCAACGGCGTTACTATGGAGTAGAGTGTGCCGCTTATACTATTTACATTATGAGCAATGGAAATAAGCGAATTAGCACTAAAACCCAACGCCCCACTGAGGGCTTATGGTTGGGTAGGGGAAATAGCCAATCATGCGTTTTTGCACAAAATAACATCAGGACCACTTTTTTGGGGACTAAACAACTGCAACTAAAGGTGAGAAAGCCTTCTAGCACGACATTCTCCTTCAAGATAATACCCATACGCAGACACCTCTGCCAGGCAGCTTTAACTCTGGGTTTGAATGAGGTTGACT
>NC_136811.1:40113433-40130933 GCF_951216825.1 Electrona antarctica
ATTCAAAGTGCTGTACAGCACCACAAGAGCTTGCATTTTTCAGCATGAGACCAGCATGCACAGCCAAGGCAATTTTAGCAGCATGCTCTCTCTCTATCGCGTTACACAGGGACTGCAGAACAATGTCTGACCACATGCACAACTGTAATCATTTTGCCAAGTACGACATATTCACGCGTGTTGCTATTATGACAGCTAACACAGTGAGACAGATATTTACACGTCTGCATGGTACATTGGTACGGGACCACATCATTTTCAGTATAAGGGGACAGTGCAAGACAGCAGACGGTAGACTACACTACACATCACTTTTGAAATGACTGCTTTGATGGAAGCAGTCATTTCATTGCCAGTATGAATCTCTGCTTTTGCCACAGCTAGTGTTTAGTTTAGAGATTGGTGGATACTGAAAAGCTCCAGGGTCCACAAGTGCAGATTGAGACATAAATGTATATGTGTCGAGGAGTCTGCACTCATGGTATTATTTTAGTCTTGACATGCAGTCTCCCTCCACAGACATAAAACACCAGTTGGAGCCACCAAAGGCTCAGTGTGTGTCGTATGAATAAGATAATATAATAACCCACATCGTATACCCGGCTTCACGCATGCACGCGCACACACACACACACACACACACACACACACACACACACACACACACACACACACACACACACACACACACACACACACACACACACACACACACACACACACACACACACACACACACACACTCACACAGTAGATGTTTGGTGTTGTACCATCCTGTATAGCCAAGGGTTTAAATCCAGTTCGTAATGAATCAATTAAGTTATCTTTAACTCAACTCAACTCCCTCACTTTCTCTCTCCCTCTCTCTCTCTCTCTCTCTCTCTCTCTCTGTATCTTTTATCCCAGCATATGTACTTGTCGGTGTGCTTCTAATTAGCATCAGGTGGGTGCATATAAATGTGCCCAAAGGTTAGCACTTAGCAGGAGACTGCTGCAAATCACACCACATTAATTCACCTCCATTCAATGTGGAGGAGGAAACACATTACATCCACACAGCGTTTCTTTTAGGGTGTCACGTTTGCTACTCTTTCTGCGTTGTTATCGTTCTTTTTGCTATCCTACTTCTCAAAACACACACACTCCTGTGTTCATAATATGGCTTGGGCAATCATACAATATGTTTGACCAAATACCTCAATGTCAAGTTAACACAGTGATGATATTGTGGGAATGACTATTTGTGCTTTGACAAAATATTTACACTTTTGATATAACAACAACTAAAACAGTCAGATACGTGTAATGCAATATTTAAAAGCAGGACAAGATAACACTTCTTCCCTATCACAATGTTACGATATCCAAAATCCCAGATGATATCTGGTCTCATATCACATTATATATTGCCCAGCCTGCCTTACCCTATTATTTTCACACTGTGGATCCTATAGGGGCTAATCTTGCAAACCAAGCCACTGAACTGATCGGTTTTAGATTTCTTGTGCACTCTACATAGGCCAAGGAAGTAAATCCCCATCTTTCTTTGGATGTGAATATCTTTTCACATTTTGAGAACTAGAGCTGGCTTACTTGAAACGATGCAAGTTGGAAATGCATGCCCCACCCGGATATTATGTCGGTGTCCCTTTTATGCCCGGCATATATGGAGTTCTTCTACAGACATGCCCAAATATGGAGTCTATGCAGTGATGTCAGAAGTGATGTCAGCAGTGTCTCCTTTTATACCCATATATGGAGTTTATGGACACACATAGACTTGTTGCATTTATAGTTAGATTGATCATCTCAGATCCACCATCTCCCACTATCCCTGACGTCGTCAGCATGACATCAGAGACACACAGGGAAGCCACATTAATAATATAGACCCATGTCTATAGTTATGTGCTTATGACATTGTCTCTATTACTCTGTTAATGTGTCTGTCTGTCCAGGGCTCTCTTTCTCTCGTGTGTGTGTGTGTGTGTGTGTGTGTGTGTGTGTGTGTGTGTGTGTGTGTGTGTGTGTGTGTGTGTGTGTGTGTGTGTGTGTGTGTGTGTGTGTGTGACTGTGTGTGTGTGGGGTGGGGAGCAGACTGTCTGTGTCAGGGAGCGTCCATGTAAGGTCTGCTGTCCGTCATCACCAGGCTGATGAGACAGGAACAGGTGCAGCAGAGTAACAGCAGCTGCTGGAACACACACACACACACACACACACACACACACACACACACACACACACACACACACACACACACACACACACACACACACAGACACAGACACACACAGTCAGAATGGTCGTTATATAGTTGTATAACATACAGTTAATATATAATGACCAACACACACAGACACACACACACACACACACACACACACACACACACACACACACACACACACACACACACACACACACACACACACACACACACACACACACACACACACACACACAAACACGCGCACACACACACACACACACACACAGCCCACCATGCATCTCAAGTATTCAAACTATGACAGGGAATGGTGGAAAATAGAGTGCAATTTCACACTCCAGCCAGCTTCACTAGACAAGCTTTACTGCGGCCAACACTTCCCATAATTCCCTGCTGCTCGCTGCAACACATGTGCAGCTGCACTTGTGCATTTTCTAGTGGATAAAACATGCACCCTGCCTGCGTTCAGCTGACATGCTTTTAGTCCCAAGAGACTCGCGCCATCTCTCCTTTATTCTCTGTATAGAGAGAGAGAGGGAGAGAGAGAGAGAGAGAGACAGAGAGAGACAGAGAGAGAGAGAGAGAGAGAGAGAGAGAGAGAGAGAGAGAGAGAGGGAATCTTAATAATGTGTTGATAATCTGATTTGATATGGCTTCTGACTAAGGCAAACCTCTCATCTGAGTCACCCCTCATGGGGTCAACGTGACTTTCAAAGTTTTTCCATCAGAGTGTGGTGATTCATTATGAACTAGCCACAGTCTTTCTACAGTGTTAATTCCGGTGACCTCTGTAATCATCATTGTTCTGTTTTCACATTCTATTCTTCTGCCAAGGAGTCCATTCTGTAGAGCCTGTGAGGTAGTATAGAGGTAGTATAGAGGCCTTTGGACCTCGGCATACCTGGCTGGACTACACAAACCATTGCTGAGATGAAATGTGTCAACAAGAGATCCAGCTAGTAGGTCAACTCCGCTGGGCTAGGTCGCTGTGTAAATGTCAGGCAGTCTGGGGCACCCTGCCACGCCCCTGGCATGACTGCCACACACACACACACACACACACACACACACACACACACACACACACACACACACACACACACACACACACACACACACACACACAGAGAGAGAGACCCCTCCCCTCCTCTTGCCTCGTGATGTCTCCCCCTCCCATGACTCAGTTACATATCTGCTGTATTGTCACTGTAGTGATGGTATCCGTCACAACAGCAGGCGGGTGATGTTTGGGCTTTGAGCGTGGATGCAGCGTTAGCAATACAGCTATAGCATAACGTGTCTCTGCTGTAACGCTATTGAGTAATATCACTGGATGTGTGTAACCCAAAAGGCGCTGACCGGCGGAAAATAGTGAACTCTTAATAAAGAAGTGAAAGGATAGGATTTTTCTTCTCTTTTTTTGTGTATAGTGGTCAGGTCGCTGTGGTTAAGGTCAGGGTAAGTGGTTAGCCAATGTGATTGTGGGTTCTGAGATTGTAAAGTTGGATCCATTGGGTTAAGGAGCTATAACCTTAATTTCTTCTTCAAAGAAAATATCGTAGTGCGTGCGTGCGTGCGTGCGTGCGTGTGCGTGCGTGTGCCCGACTCCATGCTATAGGACAGGTGAATCTGTGCCGGTGTCATTAAGACTGTGTCTCCTGCAGTGCGATGGCTGTTTGTTTTGCCAACAGTCAAGTACACTAATCCTGTTAGAGTCCAAGGATGTCTTACACACACACACACACACACACACACACACACACACACACACACACACACACACACACACACACACACACACACACACACACAATACACTGACCTCCCTCATCCGTCACCCACTGTGTACCGGCACGTTCCGCCCTCTACCTACAATATAGAGGGCATTTACTCCATTTCTCAAACCACACACACACACACACACACACACACACACACACACACACACACACACACACACACACACACACACACACACACACACACACACACACACACACACACACACACACACACACACACACACACACACGTAAGTAAAGTCATGTCACCTACAGTTGAACGTGTCTCTCTCCACCTCCCTCCATCATGGAGATCTGTATACAGTAGAGCTAGCTTAAAACTACAGCGCACCACCCAGTCCATCTGTCATGCCTAGCCTGGGTCCAGGCACTGTTTGGCTTAGCGGGGCGACGGGCCAATATTATATCCGTGATAGGGGAGACAGGGGGTTGTTCATGGTAGATTTGAGGAGAGAGGCCCTCGTCGGTGGCTATAGGGGCGGCTGGCGCACGTAGGCTTAGCTCCCGCCTCCCGCGCTGTTCTACTGTATATGCGATCGTGGATGCTGGTGTGCACACGGCACACAAATGTAAGCATTCTCTCATACTGAATATTCTCTCCTCCTCTGTCCTCACTGAGGCATTCACTTTGTCTCTGTCTTTGACACACTACACACACACACACACACACTCACGCTCACACACGCTCACACAAGCCATGCGAGCGTGTGTCGTGCCCAGGGTATTAAACAATGCTCTTTGAGAGCGAGGGATGAAAAGAGGGGAATTCATGCTGAACGAGGGGCTGAGTTTGATGTCCAGAATATGACAGTAGGTGAGGGGAGAACGAGAGGGTATGCGAGAGAGAGAAGGAGATAATTCAGCCGTTCCTACTCATAATGAGGGGCGCCCTCTCCCACTGTGCGCGCAGCTGTGCGCACGGGTGTGTGTGTGTGTGTGTGAGGGAGCGAGAGAGAGGGAGGGAGAGACAGACAGAGAAACAGAGAGATGGACAACAAACAGAGTGGCGGGAGTGAAAGTGTGGTACGTGCGGTATTAAAGGTGTTTTCTCATTAACTTTGCAACAGACGCAGGTCTTAAACGGCACTCTGGCAGCAGACCTGTGTAAGGTTCCTCTGTCTGTACACTCACCTCAACTCGTACAGCAAGCTGCTCTATGGAGCTCATAAATACATTAATTATAGATGTACTGTATGTTTCCAGCTCGTCTGCCATATATCCATGTAGGCCTCTTTCTGTGTGTGTGTGTGTGTGTGTGTGTGTGTGTGTGTGTGTGTGTGTGTGTGTGTGTGTGTGTGTGTGTGTGTGTGTGTGTGTGTGTGTGTTCCATATGCATGTGTGCGCGTGTGCGTACGTGCGTGTGCACAGGTCACAGCCTGACCGTCTCGCTCCCATCTGTCCCTCCTTCCCCTGTCACACATCCCTAACACACCACCTCACACACGCACGCACGTGCACGCACACACACACATACACACACACACTTTCCCTTTCTCTGGCCAAATCCGATTATCTGCCCTGCACAAGCTAACGAGACCCCCATGAAGCAACCCCCTACACACACACACACACAGACACACACACACACACACACACACACACACACACACACACACACACACACACACACAGCTTTTCCTCTCTCTCTCTCTGCCCCCACTCACAGAAACACACTTGTGGACCGGCACCGACCAGTGCTTACTTTCCTCGCCAATTACAGACTCACGCACGCACTCGCGCACACGCGCATGCACGCACACCATTGGGGCTCGGATTGGAGAGAGTGCTGCTTAATTATGCTTTAATTGGCTGGCTCTGCTTGTCCAGCTGCCCCTCATGGGTAAAACACAGACTGCAGCCCCATTGATCAGACCACACCAAAACATATTGGTCATGACAGAGAGAGAGAGAGAGAGAGAGAGAGAGAGAGAGAGAGAGAGAGAGAGAGAGAGTGTGTGTGTGTGTGTGTGTGTGTGTGTGTGTGTGTGTGTGTGTGTGTGTGTGTGTGTGTGTGTGTGTGTGTGTGTGTGTGTGTGTGGCGCGTGCGCGTGCGTGCGTCAGTGTATGAGAACCGACATCCAAATTCACCCTGGCTGCGTCATGTGACTTGGGTTTCGCTCCCCCCTGTGAGTCATCAGAGTTAATGCAGTGCTCCTGTGTGTTCTTCCCACTTAAGACCAAACTCTTAAACTCCCAGAGAGCTGCTTAAAAGCATAGCACAACATTTACTCACACATTCTTGTGCGTTTGCTCGACTCCCGCAACCATTTGTGTTGGCTGAGAAACGGAGGAGAAGAGAGAGAGAGAGAGAGAGAGGGGTGGGAGTTATTTTGGACTGAACTTCCCACTTCAAACTCCAATCATGAGACTAAAGCCTTGCCCAATACTGCCATGCTACTTGATAGCCGCTTGACTAGTAGACAATAGCACTATTTCGAAAGAGAGGGGAGGAGGTGGGGAGGGGGGGGCGCAGGGGGGCATAACAAGAGAGGGGGAGAGGAAGTGAAAGTGTAATTCAGGACAGGAGGAGTGAGAGAAATGTAGACATAAAAGTTGTGTTCATCCAGTGTCAACACTCGATTCACCTTTGACCTTCCTGTGTGATCTGGGGAGGTGGTCTTTGCAGGTCGTAGAGTCTGACCGGAATGTTACACAGACACGTGCACGCACGCACGCACGCTGAGGTACAGTAAAACACGTGCATATAGTAGTACACACGTGTTCTCTACTGTACGTATTGAAATAGGCACATATGGACTCACAAACACCCACACAAGAGACTTTAAGAGGTCTTCCTATACCACCTCTATTTATTCTATTGCCCCCACGTACACACACTCTCTCTCTCTCTCTCCCTCTCTCTCTCTCTCTCTCTCCCCCAGAAGAGTGATAATGTTAGCTCAGCTTCCTCCCTCTTCAGACTTGAGAGAGCAGACATCATTTCATCTCCCCATCTGCCTTCCTCTAACCCCACAAAAACAGAAAACAAACAACAAGCCTGATATACACAACCACGGTTGGTTCCCAGAAGTCCATCCACTCTCACTCTCTCTTCCCCTGTATCCACCCCAGCCTGCGCCGTCTCGCCTCTCACCAAATAAATTATTGAAGTGTGGATTTTGTAGTACCGAGACTGATGATGAGACCTTATGATTAATTCATATCATATCCTATATGGGTTTTGGGCCATTCGTTAAAAACATGGACGGTATAGAATACGAATATTATTAATGTGAGCCTGGACACATTGGTTTTGATGATCTTCGGTTTGCAGTTTGTGTTCCGGGTCTAAGTACATAGAGCATTGTGTACTATGCAGTTAGTTGCCCGCATGCTTCTAGAATTTACACAACACATGCACACACACATCTATCTATCTTCTCATTGCAATTTGGAGCGCTCTCTGAATATTCCCGCTCAAATATGGCCCACGCACACACATGTTATGCATGTGACGTATTGTAGTTAAAACACGCACGCACGCACGCACGCACGCACGCACGCACGCACGCACGCACGCACACACACACACACAGACACAGACACAGACACAGACACAGACACAGACACACACACACACCTCGTCTCATTGAGGCTTTTTAGATGTCAATAATATTCACATAGGACACCATTCCCATAGGCCAGGGTTCTTTTACTGGAATATCCCCTGCTAACTGTCACCATAGCTTTGTCCACGCATGTCAAAACCCTCATGTGAGCCAGACCATAATGTGTGTGTACAGTATGCTGGTGTAAGCACTTATGCATATCATGTTTCAGACGGTATGGAGGATACCGCCGTTACGCTCAGGGATCTCTCCATTGATTTGATAGCCTGCTGCAATGAAATGGGTTCGGTAATTTGCTCCCATTTAATCTAGCGAAACCATCTCATGACCTCTTGTTGTTGAATGGTCGGCAGTGGTGGGAGAAGCACTGACATTTTGTACTTGAGTAAAAGTAGAAAGACAAGTCAGGTTTTTGCCACACTACGTTATTGATCTCCTCACTTGAGTGTGTGTGTGTGTGTGTGTGTGTGTGTGTGTGTGTGTGTGTGTGTGTGTGTGTGTGTGTGTGTGTGTGTGTGTGTGTGTGTGTGTGTGTGTGTGTAGCATAACCAAACGCATACGTTTGGTTATGCTAGCCTCGCAGAGCGGACAGTGCTGCTGTGAATGGCCAGAGCCTTTGTGCATTAGTGTAACACAGGATTTATGACGGTGGACGTACAGTACTGCAGCGAGTTCATTAACGCAAATGGATCCAGCACAGCCTCCCTTACTCCTGTTTCCTCCCTGACTCCTTCCCTCCCCCCCGTTCCCTGTAATCCAATCTCCCCCGTCACAGTGTCCCTCCATTGCTAGTAGATGCACACACACACACACACACACACACACACACACACACACATGCACTTGTGAGGACATCAACAGTTTAGGACGGCATCGTAAATAGCTGAAAAACGGTTGAAAAAGAACAGATCTAACAAGCTCAGATATTTCCAGTGCACAGCATTTGCACAGAGCTAAGTATAAATTGGCATAACTCCACCCCTAACGGCTCAACCTAACCTCGAAATGCCTAATCTCAATCCTAACCCAAACCCCAATCTTTTCCTAATCATAAACCTCTAAAGGCTCCATACCTACTTTTGTGGGGACATTTGGCCCTCACAAGAATAGTACTACCAGTAACGTACATGCACGCACGCACGCACGCACGCACGCACGCACGCACAGTCGCACACGGACGTAAAGTTTCAGAGCTGCAGCGGTCGCTCCCTGCCCCCCACGGGAGCTGCCTGTCTGTCCCAGTTATTTCTCTTCCTAGTGGCTCGTTGGCTCACTGCTGTCCGGGACACTGTGTGCATCTTAATGTCCCTGTTCAATGGAGTTGTTCCACTGTGTCAGCCATGAGGAGGGTCTCTCTCACTGTCCCACAGGCTCTGTCACCACTGGGACACATCATGCAGGACTTGAGGACCCGGGTTATGTGCTACTCAGAACAAAAGGCACCATTGAAAATCTCAGGGAGGATGGATTTTGTGGCATATCCTGTGTCGAGTGTGGGTGTTTAAGGCTGTGTGTGTGTGTTTGTGTGTGTCTGTTTGTGTGTGTCTGTGTGGTCTCTGTGATGATCCTCTTGGCACAGCCTTGGCACCGCAGGCTGTTTATGTGCCATTTTTACCGGCTTAAGGTTGTGTGTCTGTTTTGCGTCTGAGCGTGCCTGCAGTGCAGTGCCACGCTCGCGCATGTTGTGCGTGTTCATTTAGAAGGGAGGCTTATAGGAGGGATGTCTACGTGTGTGTGTGCGTGTGCGCGTGCGTGTGCGCACTGTGCGGTGTGGACTGATGAGTGTTATCTGCACTAGGCATCACAGGAGAGGGCATGCTCTAGTCGTGATGCTGTGATAAGGGTCTGCCTTGGACACCACAAGGCTGCTACTCTCTGGTTAAACAATAAATGATGCCCTGGAGGGGGATTACATACACGCTCTGTGTCTCTACAGTATAATAAGGGACCTGTAGAGTAGAGCGCCTACAGGTGTACTGTACTGTACGGTACAGTGCTATCCTTTTATACCTTTTTACCTCCTTAGACATACAATACTAAGTCGTCATGGAATTTACAGAAGTGGGTCTGTGACTGAAGGGTTGCCAGGCCAAACTCAAAGCTAGTAACGAATCAACGATATCTAGCCACTTTGTGTGTGGTGTGTGTGTGTGTGTGTGTGTGTGTGTGTGTGTGTGTGTGTGTGTGTGTGTGTGTGTGTGTGTGTGTGTGTGTGTGTGTGTGTGTGTGTGTGTGTGCGCATGCGTTTGTGTGTGTGCGCTTGTGCGTGTGTGTGTGCACGTGTGCGTGTGCGTGTGTGTGTACGATTCTGTCCTCTTTAAAGTCTCTGCGATTTTAATTCTCATGCTGTGTAAATCAGTGGTTTTCAAAGTGGGGTCCAAGGTTCCTTGGGGGGGGGGGGGGGGGAGACCTTACAGGTCTGTAACTCTCGAGTACACCCTCGGAGTGAGAACCACTGGTCTAAATGCGTTCGTTATACAATACCATCCCACCCTAATCATATCTCTCTCTCTCTCTCTCTACAGTGTGCAGTGGGACAGTGAAAGTGGAAGTGACTACTACAGTTGAAGTGCTCAAGGGAGATGCAGCCATTCTGCCCTGCAAATTCACCGTGACCCCTCCCTCCAGCAACAGCGTGGTGGAGTGGTACATTGTAAGTTCCCTCCTGAATCAGAGTGTTGAACTGAATAATGTTCAGCATTATCATCTCTATGTTTGTTGTAGACCTAATGTTGCAGTCCACTGTCTCCGAAACCCCACCAAATCTGTGCTGAAATCTAGTGATGTGACATCACTGTGTGGAGTAAAATAAAATCAATGTATGTGAGATGTACACTCCCTAGTTGTTAGCTACGTGCCTATCCTCTTCCCTCGGTGGCCGTGACATTATCCCTGTTCGCTGTGTTTACCGCAAATGGGAATCTTGACTACAGAGAATGAAATGAATCAGCTTTTAATAATGTAAAGGTACCATAGACTGTATGGGTGTGTATAATGTGAACACAAAGAAAGGCTCTTATATCTCATAGTGATTAATCTGACTGTTCTAATTGAGGAGTTTCCTGCAAGTGAGAGAGCTTTTCTCTTTAACAATTGAAGAGGTAATTTGTTATATGGAATACATTAATGTGCCATTTATATGGAGGGTGGATGGGTTCCTCTGAATTCAGATTTTCAGCATAAGAAGGTTCCTATCCGCACCACATGTCCCTCACTCCCTCCTTATTGCTCTCCCTTCCTTCCTCCCTCCCTCCCTCCCCCATACTTCCTTCCTTTTCTACTCTCCTCCCTCCCACTTCCTTTCTCTGCCATGTACCATCTATCTCTGTCCCCTCGAACCCGTCCAGGATGGAGTGGATAACAGGAAGCGTGTGGCGTTCCGTGCCCAGGACGGTAGCAGTACCCAGATCGACAAGGACTCCCCGCTGTTCGAGCGTGTCACCATGGGCGATGACTTCTCCCTGAGCATTGCCACCACCATGCCCACGGACGAGCGCAGGTTCTACTGCCAGGTCAATGCCCGCGAGGCCGGCACGGGCGAGGACACTACCATGCTCAAAGTGTTCTGTGAGTAGTCAACAGTGCCTCCTTCAAGGAGGCTCGTTGACCCCATTTTTGGGTTGATCAAGCGCATTACTTGTATTATCAAATTAATGTATTTTTTTATTGGGGGGGGGGGGGTAGATTAGTTATTCTCAAAAATAATTCATTCCAAGGGCCCACAGTTTAAACGGTAAATGGTGCATTTATATAGAACTTTTATCCAAAGCGCCACATACCCCCATTTGATATGATTTGTATCTATGGGACCCAATCTACACTATAAAATGTCTTTGTCATTTAAACTCTCTCTCTTTTTCAAACACTCTCTGAGTTACAATCCCATAAGGGCCCTTTGGTTCCGATTCCTAACTATGAATAATTTAGCTGGTGACGCCCTCAAGGACCCCTGGGATTCCCCAGACCCCACTTTGAGAACCAGTGGCTTAGAACACACCTGCTCCAATTTCTTACTTCTTCATTTTGCTTCTGATAGGAGGAGTTAACTCATAAACCAACTAAGTGGAAAGAGCGGTACTCCAAAATAAATGATGCAAGACTGGCTCAGATGTAATTTATCATGTTTATTTGAGAAAGTTTCGGCAAACAGCCTTCCTCAGAGCAGAATATATACTGATAGCGCCCTCACTTTCTGACTGTGGTCCACCCGTGCCTCTTTTTACGTGTTAGTCATATTGAGACAGTAGGAATGCTGACAGAGACACAGGATGGAAAGGGAGACCTGTGAAAGCACATTCCCTTCAAACCTATGACCTTTTGGTACAGAGATACTCAGCGACACTACGCCTGTGTACTTGCTAGCTCATGTGAATAGACGTGTTTTTATGCATCGCATAGAAAAACACAATTCAACTCTGGTCGTGTGTATGCATGTGTACGCCAGTTTCATGGCGTTGCCTGCTATTCGCTCCACCTGTCTGATTGCCCACGCCTCCCTGCCCTGCTCACGTCTCACTGAAAATGACTTGCTAGATGGCATCACTTGCTCCCCATATGACCTCCTGCACTTCCAGAGTAGGAGGTGCTGGTTATAGCAAGAGAAAAGTACAAACTTAAAAAAAAGAAAAAAATATGTAAGTAAACCTTCTTCTCGGGATTAAAATCCATATGAAAGGACTGCAGAAAATGTGTTTCGTCAGGTTAATTTGTAATAGAATTGAACCTGACTAAGCACATTTTGTGAAATGCATTGTCTTTTTTGTGCATAGGTGGAACTAATGAAATAAAGATGTATTATTGAATTAAGTCAGTCCAAACTGAAAAGTTTCGCAAAGTGTGCAGTCCTTTCCCATAGATGTGAATCCTGGGAAGAAGCTTTAATCCTTAATGTTCACTCTAAACAACCACTTTGCTGTGTCAATTAGTTTAGGCACGGTTTAATTATATTTAATGCATCCTAAATGCATTAAGTGTTTGCAGAAACGTACATCTTGCAAAAACCGAGACTTCACTTATGCCATCAACATCATCATAAGATAGATGTCACAATCTTTTGAGGGGCATATTCAGCTATTAGTGTAGATTTTCGTCTTACACAAACATTAAATTCCCATTGACAATGAATGGAGAATTTATGTCATCTGTCGACGAGCAAATCGGCTATTTTTGTCCTACACAAAGATTAAATTCCCATTGACAATGAATGGAGAATTTATGTCATGATGTACGATGATAAGAGCGCCCCTCACTTCACACGGGTGTGATTTTTTACATCTGTGAAGAATTGTTCATTATGACACGTGTGGGAACTTAGGTCCACTCCATGGCCCTGGAGGTTACACAGTTTCCTTGATAAACTCTCCAGAAGGTCAATTAACGGTGGCCAAATCACACTTGACACAATTGATTAACAGTTCACTCGCACCTGTCATGTCTAATAGATCTCACCTTAATGAGAGCCACCATATTTAATGCCATTGCAATGAGGGCCGACACCCCAGTGTGAGTCGTGTTGTCCTTGCCTCTCTCGTGGCGGACCCCCATGCCCCCCCCCCCCATCCACCCCCCACCAGACGGACATCAATCTTACTTCCAGCGTTTAAACACTGCACCTCGAAATGAATAGCGGCTATTAGCATATCTGATTACACAGATCAATCACTCACACGAGAGGGAGAGGAACTTGTTCACAAATTAACCCTTTAATAAGTTAAGTTGAGGGGTTGGGGGGGTAACTGAGCTTGTAAGTCATCCATTTTGCATTATGTGAACTGAAAAGGGCACTGGAGTTTAAAAGGAGTCTTTGGGGTCATAAAAAATGGCCTTTAATTGTGAATGAGACAGTCTGTTGTAAAGGGTGCCAGTTTGGACAATGCTCCAATGAAGTGCTGCTTCACAAAAGCCTTTTGGATGCTGGGGTTAATGATGGCAGCTCTAAAGAATGGTGCAGCCTCGCCAGGCTTCCCCTTCCGTCTCAGTGAGGATGAGGTACAGACTGCCTGTCCTGCTTGGACGTAAAAGGGCATGAGTTATGATGGCTGGGGACTGGGGAGTGGTTGACGTACACTGATAGGCCTGGTGTCTCTCCTGGGAGAGCGAAAGAAAAAGTTGTTTCTCAAACTCCTATCTCTCTGTATTGTTTTGTTGATCTATCTTTCTACTGTCCCTCCCTCCCTCCATCGCTCCCTCCCTCTCTGGCTGACTCTCTTGGGAAGGTAACTAGTAAATAGTAAATATGTCATGCTCTCTATCTGTCACTCTGTATAAATATCTCTGTCCTTTATATCTGTCTGCTTGGTCTCTCAGCCGTGTCTCATTGGGTGTTGCTGCATCTCTCTTTAATCCCCTGCCTCTCTCTCTAAACTGTATGTAATAATAATAATAATAATAATAACAATTAAATAGTGCTTTAGACGATAAAAATACAGAAGAGAGGAGGATAAGGCTGTGCTGAAAGCCATATTGCTCCAGGGGCTAATATACAGCAGCTGCCCAAGCAGCACAAACTAAAGTGAACCGAACCTTCACCGCGTGTGACCTTTCTGCTGAAGGTACTCTGTACTCACCATGCCAAACATGGCTGCTCATGTAGATGATGGTGTAGAACTCACAGCTGACTCTGAGGAGCACACTGTAAAACGACTGTGTAATGGCAAGGCCAGCCGTGTTATTAGCCAACTCCTTACTCCCAGTGGGACTGTACTATTTAGTTCAGTTGCCATGTGAACAGTAATGTTAATCTTCTATTTATTCAATTAGTGTTTTTCAAATGCTGCTTGTTCTCTCGTTGTTGTCTCGTCACCGTTAATAATTAAGGCGATGGGTATGTGATAAGCTAATTATCACCTTGATTTTGTCTAAGCCTTTGTTATCCAACCTTGCGCAAAAGAAAACCCTGAATGACTGTGGGATTGTTTATATACGTATGATAGGATATTATCCTTCCTTTCTCTGTTCCTGCTTGTTTATCTGTCTCTGTGTGCTTCATCATGACTCAATTCAGTTCAATTTATTAATGATTGTTGTGGTTCTCAAAGTGGGGTCCCGGGACCCTCAGGGTTCTCTGAGGGGGGTCTCAGAGTCCATTTGGTTTCATTTGTATACTCTCAGAGTAATGGGGGGTCCTTGAAATGAAAGAGTTTAGACAAAGCAAGTAAATAGCCAAAGCAAGGAACAGTGGAATAGACTTTCAGCCTTTCTAGTGCTATACCAGACATGCTTTACTGTATTATGGAAGTGCTGATGTAATCTCTTCTTTTATCACCAAATACATTCAATCAATCAATCAATCAGTCAATCAATGGTCTCTCAGTGCATGCTAACAAAGAATACGAACAGAGACTCGTGACTTTTTATCAGCTGTAATCTGTGCAGGGGAGGAGGGAGGTCATAATGTGGGTCTTATTTACTGATGCCTACCTCACGGGTGTCTCAGTTTGCCTTCTCTCCATTCCATACATTTTGCTATTGGCACAACTTTTCACAAAGCCCACCAGGGTTAAAAAAAACTGCTTAATGGAATAGCTAAGACACTTCTTTCAAAGGCTGCACATCTTGATTTAAATATGCAGCAGCAGGTGTCTCTTTTTCAAATGGAGGATATTTAATCATATATGAATCTGAGGTTAGGCCTCAAGATCCTCTAGAGTTGGTTGTGCAGCTCCCATATGGCTGTACAGCAACTGTGTGACCAACGTAACAAAAACACTTGCATATCATTTAGGAGAGAACAGCTGAACAGCAGAAACAATAGACGAGATAGAGATACAAAATAGAAAGACAAAGTACAGTAGGTTAGAGAAAGAGAGAGAGAGTGAGAGTGCTGTTTATTTTTATAAGCAAACGACAGCTGCGCTTAGTGATGGTATGACCTTGCATGCAAACGAGAGGGCGACAGAAACGGAGGAAACGCTCACACCTGTGTGTGTGTGTGTGTGTGTGTGTGTGTGTGTGTGTGTGTGTGTGTGTGTGTGTGTGTGTGTGTGTGTGTGTGTGTGTGTGTGTGTGTGACCGTGTGCATGACCGTGTGAGTATACTGTACGTGTGTGTGTGTGTTAGATAGACAGAGAGAGAGAGAGAGAGAGAAGTGTTTTCCTCTGAGGTTTGACCCACATCAGCGCACATGAGGTCACAGGTCACATGAGAATACTATGTACATGGATATGGACCATTCACCTTAATCAGTAAGGTGTGAGCTACAATACATACTGTAAGGGTTAGTAGCGCTTTCCTATCAGTGAATGATAATGATAATGTCTCTCCCCCCCTCCCCCCTCTCTCTCTCTCTCAGATGCCCCTGAGGCACCAGTACTCACGAAGTCAGCCAGTCAGGCCATCACTGCAGATGAAACCACCAGCTCTGAGGTGTGTATAGTGTGTGTGTGTGCGCGTGTGTGTGCGTGCGTGCGTGCGTGCATGCGTGCGTGCGTGCGTGCGTGCGTGCGTGCGTGCGTGCGTGCGTGCGTGCCTTAGAGTATATATGAATAGAGACGGCACCGGATATCTCCTCCCATCCACTTGCATGAAGTTGCTCAAAAGCGTATGAGGCGATTTCAGGAACAGAGTGCATTCTGGGATGGATTTACCCCAAACTCATGAACGCACTGGCCGTTGACTATCATTGCACGCGTTCACGTATGAAACAGCGTCCACGTGTCATCGTGAACGTGCACAATGATAGTCAACGGACCAGCGCGTTCATGAGTTTGGCCCAGCGCTGCAATACTAAATTCGGCCACTATGTCCATTTCACCTCAGGGTTTCCTCTGGGTGCCGTCTCTATTCATATATACTCTAAGGTGCGTGCGTGCGTGCGTGAGAGCGTGCATGAGAGCGTGCATGAGAGCGTGCCTGCATGTATGCACCTGTATGTGTGTAATTATCTACTTAGATCCGTTACTAGTCACAAAACTACCAAGTATCAGAGAGCTGATTCAAATACACCCTTAATTATGTTGCTTTGCTGACACTGACTGTGGATATTATGATGTATTTCTAATTTCCCTCTACACCAAACCCCCTCTCGCCCCAGAATAGAGTTAAACATTACTGTTCATGTCCATATTCTACGTATTAGCTTTTTTTTTAATTCATATTAAACTGGTTACTAGTAGTGTATGTACTATACAGTATTATTTGTACTCATAGTTGAAAAGTTAGTAGAAACATTCCTAACATCCTTGTTTTGGCATGGCAATAAAGACCTTGAACTATGAACAGTGAAATACTCAGTGTTGATTAACCTATTTGTAACTCTCTGACAGTATACAGATGTAACCAAATGGACCAATACGGATTCGTTTGGTTACATTTGTATACTCTCAGAGAACAGTGACCATTGTACGCAGAACCATGAAGCAGAAAGCGTCCCTCTTTGAAAATCTTTCCAAAATCTTGTCAAAACTCTTGTAGTGCATGGGAGGCTTAATGTCTCTTTACGATGCTGTCTCTTTTGTGTATCAGATTGGTGAATGTATGACCAAGAACGGCCTCCCACAACCCAGGATCATCTGGTTCAAAGATGACAAGCCCCTGCCCGAGGTCAAGGATTCCTCTGAGAGTATGTGTTTATAGCCTCTATTCCTGTTGAAACTGTACTTTGTCTACTGTTGTTGCCTAAACTACATGGTGGTTAAAAAAAACATGGTAGGCTGCAGAAGCCTGACCTTACAGACACAGGGTTCCCACGGTCATGAAATTCCTGGAATTATTTTGAAATTATAAAAAACATTTTCCAGTACTGGAAAAGTTTTAAAATGGATCAAAGGTCCTGGAATTGATCAAGGGTCCTGGGAAAATATTTGATTATATATTGTTTTTGGCAATTTATTTAGTAAATGAAAAACATTTCCAATACATAACATTACACAAAATATGTACAAAAGTAGTTATTCTCCGAACGG